>NC_043702.1:37106042-37124784 GCF_006229205.1 Suricata suricatta | reverse complement strand
GCTGTGAAATTAGGTGATTAACTAGTTGTTACTTAACCTTCTAATTTCTGTATAAGTCTAATTACATGAAACAGAAGTTGGTGTTTTGATTTTTTACTTTGCTTTTCTGTTTGGAGTGTCATTGTAACCACTGTATTGTAAATGATGGAAAATAATTGCATATGTTAAAAAAATATGAAACTTTATAAAGTAAAAAAAAAATTTCAAAAATAAATAAAATAAAATAAAATAAAATTGTAAATGATCCTTTATAACTTAAACTACCAATAAACATAGTAGCCACTAGCCACGTATGGCTATTTAAATTTTAATTAAAATTAATTCAGTCCCTCACTCACTCTGGTCACATTTCAAGTGCTCAGCAGTCACTTGTCACTGGTGGCTGCTGTGGTGGGAGGGGCACAGAAAGCTGTGTTGGACAGCCCTGCTGTGAAAAACTGCACCCTGTTGGGATCTTTAACCGTGACCTAGAAACGCCTCCCTCTAGTGATGTTAAGACTGGAAAATCTACTAAAAGGTAGTTTGGCAGAAAACTGTTCCTCCAGAAAGGGCTTCTTCTTATACATTTCAGGTGCATATTCTGCAGCAAAACTGCATTGCCCTCCGCACTTCTATACAGACCACCCAAGAACTACTGGCGCAGGAGCAGCAGCAAAAAGGAGAGTTGGAGACTTGTATCTCACAGCTCAAGTCTGATCTAAGTATGAAAATAGGTGCCGGAAATTATATTTGTTAGTTTTTCATTTTTTGAGATTTCTTGCAAAAACTCTTATCCCACATTTTTGAAGTGGCTGTTATTGAGACTTAACACAGGATTGCATATAAAAAATTGCTGATTTCGTTTCTGTCTGTGACACAGGAGGGAAAAAAAGAATGCTGGTAATAAAATAGAATTTGATCCTCTTACCTGTGAACTATTCTTTATTTAGATTTGTTTTCAGGTTTATTTAAGTGTTTGTGGACTTAGGAACATTGGGTTTCTAGAAATCTAGATTGACTGTTGGATAATAGGACATTAATAAGGAATTAAGGCCTTTGATCCTTGCTAACCTACTGATTCTAACCATTTATCATGTCAGACTCTCCGTTTTTCAGGTTACCAGTCTATTGTCCTGTATTTGTAGCATTTGATGGTTGTAAGTTACCTTAGAGCTTAACGTCCTCATTTTACAGATGAGTAAAGAGAGTCCTTACAGGTGATTGAGCTAAAAAACAGATGAATCTACGCTTGGCCCCATGTTGTTCAGAATCAAGGCTCTTCCAGCCCATGAGTCCTTACCATATTTACTATTGTTAATACATAATTGTAAAGCAATTGTCAGACAGTATCGAATAGAGATATCACAAGGAGTCATGGTGCATGGCCTCACATGAGTAACATTTCATGGTTTACCTAGAGCTTTCATAAAAAGAATCTCATGCAACACCCAAAACCGTCCATACTTCCCAAAGTTAAAGTGAATAAATGGTGAAGTGAGGCCTGAAGCTGTGTCCTCTAACTGTACACACCGTGTTCCTGCTGGTGTGCCTTCTGTATCTGGCTGTTAGCAGGGCAGGGAATACCAAACGGGAAATGAAAATTACAGAAAGCATAGAGCCAAGAGTAATCCGTTCACTGTTGCGACCTACTGCTTTTAACAGAAAGTACTCTTTCCTAATCGTTGTTGAGTAGTGAATTACTCTAGGGAGTTCTCACTGATGATGCCCCAAAATAATTTTTTGTCTTCCTGTGATTATGGCTACAAAAATACATACTGTAGTTTATGGTGCTGCCACATGATCTCATCTGAACCGTACAAACTTGTGAGAAGATAAGAAAATATGCTTCGTTCTATAGAAGAATAAAAAGGTCTGTATCCAAGGACCCATAGCAAACAGGATAGCTGGAACTAAAACACAGATCTGTCAGGAATTTTTTAATGCAGCTCTCTCACTGGATTAATGCTGTAGTTTTGAATTTCGTAAAGAATGTATGGAAGACCATCAAAAAATAACAATTATACAGCAGTAATTAAAACTAACACGAGAAAAAGAAGCCTGCCTGAAAACCAACCGTATGCTTCTTAGGCTCCTTACACGCACGCAATGTGACTACTATACGGCACAAATAGTTACCCTAACCAGATGAGTGAGAGGAATGCCTTTGGATATTTGCTTTAATGAATTTAAAAATGTACTTGTTAATTAACAATAAATATTTATATACACACCCACTGATTAAAATGCTTAAATTACTCTCCCAAGTAAGATAAGCATTCTCCTTTCATTCTTAACTTTGATTGGAGGAATTGTTAGAAGAGATCGTAATTATGGGCATCCTTTTTATCCTTCACATATCTTAAATTAGCATTTACTCTGTTTGAAATGAGTCTTGGACTTATTCATTCAAAAAGTATAGTTTTTCTGAGTATATTCTACATGAAATGTGAGTCACATATTTTGTAATTTTCTGGCTCTAGAATATTTAAGTGAAATAAAACTAATAAATCTTTATGAATTGTTCATGAAGCCAAAACATTACTCTCAGAAAAGTTTACTTTGGGCTACCAGTATATAATGCCAAACTGTTCCTATTTCTCTTCGGTTTTATTGTTACTGTATATGCTCTCTGGGTGGTTTCGAATCTTTCCCCCCCACAAAATCATCTTCCTGAGCTCCAGATGGAATCTAACAGCCAACCAAACATCTGTATATGGATGCCTTACAGATACCTCAAAGCACACAGGGAATGCTTAACTGTTGCAGTCATTCTTGCTCATTCTGTCCCCTGAACCTGCTCCTCGCCCTGTGTTCCCTGTTTTGTTGAAGAATCCGCCTCCCACCCCATTGCTTAAATGTGGACGCTAGATGTTCTCCTTGACTCCTCTGTTGCCTTTACGCCACCGGGCAGCTGCTAGGTCCTGACACTTGTCCCTGCTTGTTATTTCACATGAGTGTGTTTCCCCTGTGCATCCCTGTTGCCATTGCCTTCAAGCCAGCTTTCATTGTGTTCTACTTTGATTACTACAACAGCTACTAAGCTGTCTTTCCTTTACGGAGCCTCCGTTAGAGTGTTCTAACAGAAATGTCCCTCTCTAGCTTAAAATCCCTCAGACGCATCCTCATCAATACACAGAGTAAAATATGACCTCATTTACTATAGCACATGAGTGTGGACCATTTTCTTGATAATTTCATGACCTAGTTTTCACTCTATTAAAATATGATAGAAATAGTTGCATTCTCCTCATTTCCACAACATACAGACTGAAAAAAAAAAGCCGCTCAGGTAAAAACTGTTGATCTCAGTTTAGTTGTAGTAAGTTATTATCATAGTTATGTGGATTCTTTGTTTTTAGTTTCTAGAGATGACCTCATTTCCAAGTTGGCTGAAGAAAATAAGGTAAGTTTTGAGGTTGTAGAATTCAAAGGTGTTCTTTCCTCTCTTCACTAAGTAGTATTTCCTTACACATGTTGGTTTACGGTTCTTCTTTTTTTTTTTTTTTTAAGGTTCATATATTCATATTGAGAAGGGGTTGGGGGGTTGCAGAGAGAGAATCCCAAGTAGACTCCATGCTCTCAGCACAGAGCCCAACAAACCATGATATCATGACCTGGGCGGAAATCAAGAGCCAGAGGCTTAACCAGCTGAGCCACCCAAGCAAGCACCCCTGGTTTACAACTCTTCTGATTCTCCTAAATCTTTATTTTTAAAAAGTTGCAGTGTAAACGAGTTGTATATTCAGACCTGTTGTCAACAGGGTATTAAGAAATCATTTCAGGCAAGTTAATATGGTTTGAAAAAAGAATCAGCAAAAATGAGACTTATTTGCATCTTATTGCAAACTGTTAAAAAGAAAGTGTTTTATAAAATGTAAGAAATATTAGTGATGGTTACACAATATGAATATACTTAATGCCACTGACCTTAACATTTAAATACTTTGGGGGCGCCTGGGTGGCTCAGTTGGTTAAGCGTCCAACTTCAGCTCAGATCATGATCTCGTGTTTCGTGGGTTCGAGCCCCGTGTCAGGCTCTGTGCTAACAGCTAACTTAGAGCCTGGAGTCTGTCTTTAGATTCTGTGTCTCCCTCTCTCTCTGACCCTCCCTCCCCTGTTTGGTCTCTCTCTTCAAAAATAAATAAAACACATTTTTTAAAAACTAAAAAAAATATTTAAATATTTTTAAATGAACTGTACACTTAAAAATGTTGAGAACTGTACACAGTGAACTGTACATGCCTGGGTGGCTCAATCAGTTAAGCGTCTAACTTCGGCTCAGGTCATGATCTCACAGTTCATGGGTTCAAGCTCCACCTCGGGCTCTGTGCTGACAGCTAGCTCAGAGCCTGGAGCCTGCTTCAGATTCTGTGTCTCCCTCTCTCTCTGACCCTCCCCTGCTCACACTATCTCTCTCAAAAAAAAAAAACCAAAACAAAACATTAAAAAAATTTTTTAAATGATTAAAATGGTTAATTTTGCAATGTATATTTTAGTACAATAAAAAATGAAAAACAGGAAATATTGCCACTTTTATATATTAATACATTTCTAAATCAATATTGATCCCATTTGGAATAATTTATTCTGGATTCTGTCTCATCCTGTAGTATATGATGTTTAAATCTTGAGATGCTTCTCAAGAGAGTGGTTCTCTCTCTGTAGGGGGAGGACCTATTCTTTCCCATTTCAATTACTACCTGTTAGGGAAAGTCCAACCCACAATTCCCATCCCTACCACCTTTCTCCCATCTTTTTTTTTTAAATTAAAAAAAAAATTGTGTGTGTGTGTGTTTACTGTTTGTTATTTTTGAAAGAGAGAGAGAGGACAGGAGAGGGGCAGAGAACCTGCTTCAGGCTCTCTGCTGACAGCTCAGAGTCTGGAGCCTGCTTTGGATTCTGTGTCGTCTTCTCTCTCTGCCTCTCATCTGCTCACACTCTGTCTCTCAAAAATATAAACATTAACAAAACTTAAAATCACAAGATCTTACTGCTTATGGAAAAGTATTCATCTTAGCAGAACTTTCTTGACTTAAGGAAGCTAGGTAAATATTATGGTTTTAGGCAAATTCTTTCTAGTTTGAAACTCAGTATGAAAACATTTTATAAACAGTTCTTTTAATTTTAAAAAAGTTTTGGAATTAAAGATACCAAGATTAAAAAAATTTTTATTTTGTAAGACACATGTCTATATCATTAGAACTTGCATTGGTATATGTGCTGCTGAAGCAGTCACTAGAACTTGAACCTGTACTGAAATACAGAACAGGTATTTTGGTAGAGATATATGTAACCATTCTTACATGTAAAAAAAAAAAAAAGAGTTTACTATTTTTTGCTCTTATAGAATATGCAGATGTCTTTCAACAAGCAACAGGAAGAAAATGCATATTTGAGGACTGAAATAATATCCCTTCATGAAACATCAGAAAAAGCACAGGTAGATCTTATCATATCTCTGATTTTTAGATGTTATTTAATTTTATTCAAGTAAGGAATCAAGAACCAAGATTAATCCTAATTAACATAAACTCATACCATCACCATAGGTATAGTTGGCTTATAACATTATATTTCAGGTGTACAACATAATGATTTGATATTTATATACATTGCAAAATCATCACAATAATTCTAGTTAAGATATATCACCATATATAGTTACAAAAATATTTTTTGCTTGTGATGAGGACTTTTAAGATTCACTCTCGGGGCGCCTGGGTGGCTTAGTTGGTTAAGCATCTGGCTTCGGCTCAGGACATGATCTCATGGTTTGTGGGTTCGGGCCCTGCGTCAGGCTCTGTGCTGGCAGCTAGCTCAGAGCCTGGAGCCTGTTTCAGATTGTGTCTCCCTCTCTCTCTGACCCTGACCTTCCCCTGCTCACGCTGTCTCTCTCTCTCTCTCTCAAAATTAAATTTTAAAAAATTTTTAAAAATTAAGAAAAAAGATTCACTCTCATAATTTTCAAATATGCAATACAGTATTAACTACCCACAGTGCTATACAGTCCATCCCCATGACTCATGTATTTTATAACTAGAAGTTTGTATCTTTTGACCTCCATTACCTCTTTCTGCCATCCCTTACTCTCCTCTGTCTCTGGCAACCACTTACCTGTTCTTTGTATCTGTGAATTTGGTATTGGGTTTTTATGTTTTTGGTTTTTTCTTTTTTAAGATTCTACATATACTCTAAGTGAGATAATATGGTATTTTCTTTCTCTGGGTGACATAGTTCACTTAGTATATTAAACTCAAGGTCTCTCCATGTTTTTGCAAATAGCAAGAGTAAATTCTGTCTTTTGTGGCTGAATAATACATCTATACCTCATTTTCTTTATCCATTCACCTGTCAGTGGACACTTAGGTTGTTTCCATATCTTGTCTATTATAAATAATGCTGCAGGGAACATGGAAGTTCATATATCTTTTTGAGTTAGTGTTTTTGTTTTCTTCAGATAAATACCCAGAGTGTAATTGCTGGATCATATGGTAGTTCGATTTTTTAACTTTTTGAAAAACCTCAGTATTATAATCCACATTGGCAGTATCAATTTACATTCCCACCAACAGTGCACAAGGCTTCCTTTTCTCTACATCCTCTCCAATACTTGTTATTTCTTGTCTTTTTGGTAATAGCCATTTTAACAGATGTGAAGTCTTATCTTATTGTAGTTTTGATTTGCATTTTCCTGATGATTAGTGATGTTGAACATCATTTCATGTACCTATTGGCTATCTGTATGTCTTTGAAAAATGTCTCTTCAGGGGCGCCTGGGTGGCTCATTTGGTTAAGCATCCAACTCTTGATTTTGGCTCAGGTCATGATTCCATTATTAATGAGATCAAGCTTTGCATCGGGCTATGTGCTGACAGCATGGAGCCTGCTTGAGAGTCTTTCTCTGCTCCTCCCCTGCTCTTTCTCTCTTAACCATTTTAAAACAATGCCTATTCAGATCTTTGGCCCATTTTTTAATCAGGTTTTTTGGGGGAGCTGCTATTGAATTGTATAATTTCTTTATATTTGGATATTAACCCCTTATCAGATATATTAATACATGATTGCAAATATTTTCTCCCATTCAGTCTGTTGCCTTTTCATTTTGTTGATGGTTTCCTTTGTTGTGCTTTTTAGTTTGATATAGTCCCACTTGTTTGTGCTTTGGTGTGAGATCCAAAAAATCATTGCCAAGACCAATATTAAGAAGCTTATCTATGTTTTCTTTTAGGGGTTTTATGGTTTCAGGTCTTACATTCAAGTCTTTGATCCATTTTGAGTTAAGTTTTATGTGTGGTACGAAACAGTGGCCTAATTTCATTCTTTTGCATGTGCCTATCCAGTTTTCCCAGTAACATTTATTGAAGAAACTGTCTTTTCCCCATCAGAAAAAGCATAGGTAAATCTTCCCATTTCTCTGGTTTTCATGTTATTTAATTTTGTTCAATTGAAAAACAAAGAACCCATATCAATCCTGATTATAGATTCATATCATTGCCATCATCCGAATTTTTAATTTTCATAAAATCTATTGCATCTATGAAACATCATCACATTAACTACATTTCCCATTTCATCAAAGTTCTATGACACACACATAGCAGAGATATACTGCTAAATAATGCTCTAATTTACACTTTGCCTTTGTTTGCTTTATAATGCACTCATTGAATATATATAGTTTTCATCTCCATTTATGAACTTTAAGCACTTCAAAACCAGGACCTATGTCTTATACTCTCTTTGTATCTTTTATAACAAATAGCACAGTAGGAACCTAATAGATGCCTGCTGGATTTTAGAGTTATGTGTAATTATTTTCTGTTGGATGGTGGTTGCCAAATTTAGCTGATGTTATGTATGTATGTGTGTGTGCATGCACGCATGTGCATGTGTATGTGTGTGTGTAGGCGAACAAATTATTTCTCCTAGAGCCAAGGAATAGTATTAATCACTTAAAGTAACTTTTTGCTAGTACAATTTGGTTACTTCAATTTTGGGATCATAGTGTTGCGCTGTCTTTATGATAAAGACAATACAAAATAAATGTGTTTTTTATAAAATAATAATAAAAATTACTACTACTACTTTTGCTCTAGTAGTTGTAATTAACATTCGCCAAACCCATTTCTACATTCCAGGCAGAACTGTAAGCACCTTCTGATACTAACAAATTGTAATCCTCCCAATAGTGCTACTGTAGAAACTTATTATTCTCATTTTAAAGATAAGGAAGTTGATATACAGAGAGGTTTAATAACATAGCTAATAAGTAACAGAGTTATAATTTGAGCTCAGGCAATCTGACTCCAAAGAAAATTGGCTTGTTCTTTTCAAGGAGCAAGAGTTCACCTCTGTCTTACTCCCATGTATTCCTTGGTGTGTGGTTTTGTCTGTCTGGTTATAACTTTTAAGTGCTCCTGAACATGTTCCTAACTTGTGTACTATACATACCACTCAGGCTTTCCAGATAATTTTTCATTTCTTTCCTGTTACCATTTTTTGAGTGTTTTTCTTTTTTATTGATCCTATTGAGTTAATCTCTCCCCATCCTTAAAGAACTTATTCATTGAAAGATAAGATCCTTGGCAAATACAATTTGCAAAAATAACTGATAATTAGGACAAATGATTTCCCACAGGAACACAAATTTCAAATATCAAAAGACAACAGAATTGTATGAAAGATCTGTTGTACAAAAGAATTTTGTTTTATTTTGGATGATCTGTCTTGTGAAATGGTACAATTATATTTTGCTTTTATGAATACTTTAATTGGTAGTGAAAGAACTTAAGACATTTAATGTTATTAGCTAAACAATTCGGAATGTTCCTCTAACTTGGGGAATGAATTTTTATAATTTTGGCATCTACATTGTAAAGGCCGTACTGTAGATATCTGTCTCTGTCTGACCAGTGTTCAGAATTGTAAAAAAAAAAAAACTTGAAAGCTTCATTTGCTCCACCAGATGAACAAATTTGTCCTTTTGATTTAGAATTATGTGGGTGTTGACTCTAAATACTGACAGTGTTATCTATTGAAATGTCAATTGGAGAGGCACCTGGGTGGCTCAGTCAGTTAAGCATCTGACTTCAGCTCAGGTCATGATCTCGTGGTTCATGGGTTTGAGCCCCACGTCAGGCTCTGTGCTGACTGCTCAGAGCCTGGAGACTGCCTTCACATTCTGTGTGTATCTCTATCTCTGACCCTCCCCTGCTCAGGCTGTCTCTCTTTCTCTCTAAAATAAATAAAAACAAAAAAAAATCAATTGGAGATAGGCTAAATAAATTAGGTTCATGTACAGAGTGAAATGCTCTGCTGTCAATAAAACTAATGGTTCAGGGTAGCAGAATGGATTAAAAAAACAATATCTATTTACTGTCTACAAGTGACTCGTTTTAGACCTGAAGACACCTTCAGATTCAAAGTAAAGGGATGGAGAAATATCTATCATGCAACTGAAAGTCAAAAGAAAACTGGAGTAGCCATACTTATATCAGACAAACTAGACTTTAAAGTAAAGGCAGTAACAAAAGATGAAGAAGGACATGATATAATAATTACAGAGTCTCTCCATAGGGAAGAGCTAACAATTATAAACATCTATGCGCCAAATTCGGGAGCACCTAAATATATAAAACAATCACAAACAGAAACAATCTTATTGATAAGAATGTGCTAATTGCAGGGGACTTTAGTACTCCACTGACAGCAATGGATAGATCAACCAGACAGAAAATCACTGAAGAAACAATGGACCTGAACAACACATTGGAACAGATGGAATTGATAGATATATTTAGAACTCTGCATCCTGAAGCTAGGAAATTCACCTTCTTCTTGAGTGCACATGGCACATTCTCCAAGATAGATCACATACTGGGGCATAAAGCAGCCCTCCATAAATAGAAATGAAATGAGATACTATGGACACTTACAGATCACAATGCTATGAAATTTGAAATCAATCACAGGAAAAAGTCTGGAAAACCTCCAGAAATGTGGAGGTTAAAACCACACTACTAAAGAATGAGTGGGCTAATCAGGCAATTAGAGAAGAAATTAAAAAATATATGGAAACAAATGAAAACGAAAATACAACAATCTAAAATCTCTGGGACACAGCAAAGGCAGTCCTAAGAGGAATGTATATTGCAATCCAGGCCTATTTCAACAAACAAGAAAAAGTGCAAATTCAAAATCTAACAGAGCACCTAACGGAACTAGAAGGGGTGCAGCAAGAGCACCCCGAACCCAGCAGAAGAAAAGAAATAATAAAGATCAGGGCAGAAATAAACAGTATAGAATCAAAAAAAAACAACAACCCCAAAAAACAGTTGAGCTGACCAATGAAACCAAGAGTTGGTTTTTTGAAAAAATAAACAAAATTGATAAACTTCTAGCCAGACTCCTTAGAAAAGAGAGAACACCCAAATAGACAAAATCATGAATGAAAATGGATCTATTACAACCAATCCATTAGAAATATAAGCAATCATTAGAGATTACTATGAAAAACTATATGCCAACAAACTGGTCAATCTAGAAGAAATGGACAAATTCCTAAACATACATGCACTACCAAAATTCAAATGGGAAGAGATAGAAAGTGTAAACAGACCGATAACCAGTGAAGAAATTGAATCTGTTATCAAAAATCTCCCAATGAATAAATGCCCAGGGCCAGATGGCTTTCCAGGGGAATTCTGCCAGATATTTAAAGCAGAGCTAATACCCATTCTTCTCAAACTATTCAAAAAAATAGAAATAGAAGGAAAGCTTCCAAACTCATTCTACAAAGCCAGCACCACCTTGATACCCAAACCAGAGACCCAGCAAAAAAAGAGAACTACAGACCAATATCCTAATGAATGCAGATGCAAAAATACTCAACAAGATACTAGCAAATCGAATTCAACAACATATAAAAAGAATTATCCATCATGATCAAGTGGGATTCATTCATGGGTTAGAGGGCTGGATCAATATTTGCAAATCTATCAATGTGATCCATCACATCATCAAAAGAAGAGATAAAAACCATATGATCCTGTCGATAGATGCAGAAAAAGCACTTGACAAAATACAGCACTCTTTCTTAATAAAAACCCTCAAGATAGGATAGAAGGAACATACCTAAACATCATAAAAGCCATTTATGAAAAGCCCCAGCTAATGTCATCCTGGATGGGGAAAACGTGAGAATTTTCTCCCTGAGATCGGGAACATGACAGGGATGTCGTGTTTAACAAGTGCTAGAAGTCCTAGCATCAGCAATCAGACAACAAAAGGAAATAAAAGGCATCAGAATCAGCAAAGATGACATCAAACTTTCACTTTTCACAGATGACATGAACTCTACATGGAAAACCTGATTGATTCCCCCAGAAGCCTGCTAGAACTAATCCAGGAATTCAGCAAAGTTGCGGGGTACAAAATCAAGTTACAGAAATCAGTTGCCTTCCTATACACCAATAATGAAGCAGCGGAAAGAGAAATCAAGAAACTGATCGTATTCACAATTGCACGAAAAACCATAAAATACCTAGGAATAAACCTAACCAAAGATGTAAAAGACCTATATGATGAAAACTATAGAAAACTTATGAAAGGGATTGAAGAGGACACCGAGAAATGGAAAAACCTTCCATGCTCATGGATCGGAAAAATAAACATTGTGAAAATGTCATTACTACCCAAAGCAATTTACACATTCAATGCAATCCCCATCAAAGTTGCACCAGCATTCTTCTCAAAGCTAGAACAAACTATCTTAAAATTCATATGGAACCACAAAAATCCCCGAATAGCCAAAGTCATATTGAAGAAGAAAACCAAAACGGGAGGCATCACAATCCCAGACTTTAGTCTCTACTACAAAGATGTCATCATCAAGACAGTATGGAACTGGCACAAAAACAGACACATGGACCAATGGAATAGGATAGAGAACCCAGAACTGGACCCACAAGTATATGGCCAACTAATCTTTGACAAAGCAGGAAAGAGTATCCAATGGAAAAAAGACATTCTCTTTAGCAGGTGGTGCTGGGAGAACTGGACAGCAACATGCAGAAGAATGAAACTAGACCACTTTCTTACACCATACACAAAAATAAACTCAAAATGGATGAAGGACCTGAATGTGAGACAGGAAACCATCAAAACCCTCAAGGAGAAAGTAGGAAACAGCCTCCTTGACCTCAACCGCAGCAATTTCCTCTCAACACATCCCCAAAGGCAAGGGAATCAAGAACCAAAATGAACTATTGGGACCTCATCAAGATAAAAAGCTTCTGCAAGGCAAAGGAAACAATCACTAATAGGCAACCGACAGAATGGGAAAAGATAGTTGCAAATGACATATCAGATAAAGGACTATTATCCAAAATCTACAAGGACCTCACCAAACTCTATACCCGAAAAATGAATAATCCAGTGAAGAAATGGGCAGAAAATATGAACAGCCACTTCTCCAAAGAAGACATTCAGATAGCCAACAGGCACATGAAATGATGCTCAGTGTCACTTATCATCAGGGAAATACAAATCAGAACCACACTGAGATACCACCTCACAACAGTCAGAGTGGCTAAAATGAACAAATCAAGAAACTATAGATGCTGGCAAGGATGTGTAGAAACGGGCACCGTCCTACACTGTTGGTGGGAATGTAAACTGGTACAGCTGCTCTGGAAAATAGTATGGAGGTTCCTGAAAAAACTATCAATAGAACTCCCCTATGACGCTGCTGGGGATCTACCCAAGGGATACAGAAGTGCTGATGCATAGGGGCACATGTACCCCAATGTTCATAGCAGCATTGTCAACAATAGCCAAATCATGGAAAGAGCCTAAATGTCCATCACTTGATGAATGGATCAAGAAGATGTGGTATATATACATGACGGAGTACTACATGCCAATGAGAAAGAATGAAATCTGGCCATTTCTAGCAAAGTGGATGGACCTTGAGGGTGTCATGCTAAGTGAAATAAGTGAGGCGGAGAGGGACAGATACCATATGTTCGTACTCATAGGTCTAACAGGAGAAACCTAACAGAGGTCCATAGGGAGGGGAAGAGGGAAAGAGAGTTGGGGAAAGAGAGAGACGCAAATCATGAGAGACTATTGAATACTGAAAACTAACTGAGGGCTGAAGGGGGAGGGGGGGGAAGGGGATGGTAGTCATGGAGGAGGGCATTTGTGGGGAAGAGCACTGGGTGTTGTATGGAAACCAATTTGACAATAAACTATGTAAAAATATAAAACTAATGGTTAATTAGTAAAAAATATTTACTGGAGAGATCTGACATGCTGTACATATCGCTTTAGGTTTCGAATGATGCACTGACTAGGAAGTGTTCAGAGCTGAACAGCATGCTTGAGACTGTTAGCATGGAAAATGCCAGAATTATTGCTGACCATCAAGCCATTCTGCAGGTATTCATTTAATACTAGTCCATTTCTGATAGAGTCAATAAGAAAACTCCTTGGCTAAGAGACAAGGAAGTGTGCATGACCAACTGAATAAAGAAAATATTTTAACAATTCCAAAAAATTTACTAAATTATTTTTTTAATTAGCAATTTTCAGTTTTAATCAGAGTGGTTATTTAGCTTTATACTCGGTGCTTTCTTAATGGTTTCTTCTCAAATACTATTACTTTAGGAAAAGTAATTACCTGTAATAGAATCAGAAAACAGTATGATTGACCCTAAAATACTTACTTTTTCCTTAAACGTCAGTACTTTCCTATTTTGCTTATGCCATATTTTCTCTGCTGAGAATGGTCTTTACTTCTTCAGCTATTTGAAATTCTGTTCATTCTTAAAGATTTACTTTTATCAGGAAGCTTGCTCCCTCTAACCAGAAGGGATTAATTTTTTTTCTGTTAACTTCTACTCTTAGGTTACTAAACACACTATCATAATACTTGCTCTCACTCTTCGAGGAACACACTTACTGTATGCCAAACATTGTGCTAATAATTTTACATATATTATGTCCTTTGATTCTAGCAGCCATTATGTAAAGGAATATTGTCTTCACTTTATATGGAAAAGAAAATGAGGTTTAGAGAAATGTATCTTCTTGCCTGAAGTCACCTCGCTAGTCAGGCATAGAGCTGGATTGAAACCTGTGTCTCACTCCAGAGTCACTGCTTTTAATTGTTGCATTATGCTGCCTCTCTGTGCATTCTATAGCCGTTTATATGCATGGCTCACTTCCTGTATGACTTTGTGAGGTTCCTAGACCCAAGGACATTGTCTTATATATCTTTGCTATTTCCCATAGTGCTAACCACTGCAAAGAACAGATATTCAATAAATATTTGTCATTAATTTAACAGGCACTTACTGTTTATTCTGTGCAGGTTTGGGATGGTAGGTCTAGATGGGATTATAGTGGTGAACAAGACAAAATCTCTACTTTAGTGGACTAATAATTTTGTAGAATGAATAATGTGACATACGTAAGTGACACTGTCATAAGCATTTTTAAACTTTGGAATGTTACACAAATGGCATTTTATTTTCCAAGGTGTGACAGTTTGCTTTGCAATCAAATATTGTTAAGATAAAAGAGTTTTAAAATATGTTTATAAAAGTAATTGTTAATATGTACTATACTTGTGTAAGACCCTCCTTGGGTCAAGCTGACCCTAATGGGAAAATACCAACCATTATTTTACTCTCCAACCCTCTAGTGGACAATTAAGGGTTGGGCAATCGGGCTCCGGAAGTCCTAAAATGTAACCCATAAATTATAACTTAAAGGTTAACTTGTTTTTCAAGATACTGTTGCAGGATCCCACCCTTTAACCACAAAGTTCTCTCTTCTGTGCACCTGCTTCACTTCCCCTTCAGACCTATGGTTGGTCACTTCAAATCTCTCCTGAGACAAAGAACTCTAAAATTGATAGGTCTCTGCCAAATCTTACGGTTGTGTGTCAGAATGTGACTGAACCCCATGTAATGCTGTAAACTATGATTGCTTACCTCAGTGATGACCTCTTGTGCTTTGCTATGACCTATATAACCCCTGAGATTCAGATCGGCGTCACTCCCTCCTGAGGACTTGCCAAAACTTGGGACGGGCCCTTCGGCCAAACTAAAAATCCATTCACCATCTCTGTTCGTGTCCGTGGGTTTCACTCTTGGTGACTTGCTTCAGGAGGGAAAGGTCGAACACTTGCAGAAGTTTTATTCATTGTAGGTAGAGGGGATATGTATAAAAATGTCATGTTCTGATATGTCCAACATGATGAGCCAGAGAAAATATCGATGCAAAACAGTTACAGGCATACATTGCTTCATTTCGCTTCATAGATAATTGCATTTATTTTTATTTATTTATTTATTTATTTATTTATTTATTTATTTATTTATTTTACAAATTGAAGATTTGCAGTAATCCTGCATCTAGCATGTCTGTCTGTGCCATTTTCCTGCAGCAATTTGCTCATGCTGTGTCTCTGTCATATTTTGGCACTTCTCACAGCATTTCATATTTCTTCATTATTTTGTTCTGGTGATCTGTGATCAGTGATCTTTGATGTATTATTGTAATTCTTTTGGGGCACCACAAACCATGCCCATATAAAATGGCAAACTTAATAAATGTTGGGTGTGTTCTGGCATCTTTGGTCAGCTATTCCCCCATATTGCTCCTTCTTCTCAGACTCCTATTTCCTGAGAGCAAACAATATTGAAATTAGGCCAGCTAACAACCCTGCAGTGGTCTCTGGCTAAGTGTTCATGTGTAAGGAAGAGTTGCACATCTCTCACTCTAAGTCAAAAGCTAGAAATAATTAAGCTTAGTGAGGAAGGCATGTCAGAAAGCATCATTTAGCCAAGTTGTGAGTGCAAAGGAAAAGTTCTTGAAGGAAATTAAAAGTACTACAGCAAACACATGAATGATAGAAAGTGATAAAAACAGAGAGGAAGGCAAACCATAAGAGACTCTTAAATATAGAGAACAAACTGAAAGTTGCTGCAGGGGTGTTGAGTGGGGGGATGGGCTAAATGGGGGATGGGCATTAAGGAGGGCACTGGTTGGGATGAACACTGGGTGTTATGTGTAAGTGATGAATCACTGAATTCTATTCCTGAAACCATTATTATGCTATATGTTAACTAACTTAGATTTAAATAAAATTTAAAAAATTAAAATTTAGAGAGCAGTGAAACAGTCTTATTGCTGGTATGGACAAATTTTTAGTGGTTTGGATAGAACCACTATCCAAAATGGTTTGGATCAAACCATTTACAACACTCCCTTAAGCCAAAGCCTAATCCAGGACAAGGCACTGATCACACTCTTCAATTCTATGAAGGCTGAGAGAGGTCAGGAAGCTGCAGAAGAAAAGTTGGAAGCTAAGAAAAGTTGGTTCATGAGATTCAAGGAAAGAAGCCATCTCCATAACATGAAAGTGGAAACAAGTGCTAACATAGAAGTTGCAGCAGGTTCTCTATGAGATCTGGATGATTAATGAATGTGCCACACTAAATGACAGATTTTCAATGTAGATAAAACATGCCATTGGAAGATGCCATTTAGAGCTTTCATAGCTTGAGAAAAGTCAGTGCCTGGCTTCAAAACACAGGCTGACTCTCGTTTTTTGGTTTTTTTTTTTCCCCAACTCAGTGTAAGGGAAACTTTCTGGAAGCTCCAGGGCCACAGGGCTCAGGCAGGAGTCTGCACTGAAGGCAAAGGAAGAGCTAATGGAGGGGTCTTATCTGACCTTCCTCTTAGGGCACAGGTTGTTCGTGTGGCCACACTTCTTGCAGCTCAGGGTTGCAGGTGAGCATAACATTTAAAACAGATAATCCTGTCACAGTTGTATTCTGAGCGAGCTAGAGGAGGGAAGGAAGACTCAATGACGCAGCCCATAGACAGAGCACCAAGTGCAGGGTGAACTCTTTCTGAATATTATAGTCTCAGAGAGTACCACCATCCTCTAGCTGTTAGTCTGCAAAAATCAAGATACTCCTGGTCAGGGGGGATGCTCTCCTTGTCTTGGATTTTGGCATTGACATTCTAAATGGTGTCACTGGGCTCACTCTAAAGGGTCGGAGCAAGAGTCAGGGTCTCAAAAATCTGCATCTCTGCATTTACTGCTCAGCCACTTTGTTGAATAGAAATAGCCAAGCTGACTCTCATGGTTAGGGCAAATGCAGTGACTCTAAGTTGAAGCCATTGCTTGTTGACCATTCTGAAAATCCTAGGACCCATAAGAATTATGCTAAGTCCACTCTGCCTGTATTCTATAAATGCAACAACAAAATCTGGATGACATCTGATTACATGATTTACCGAATTTTTTTTGTGGGCATGGGGGGAGTGTGCATGTGTGTGAGCAGGACAGGAAAGGAGAGAGAAAGAGAATCTTAAGCAGGGTGCATGCCCAGCACAAAGCCCAAGCGCAAGGGGCAGCTATAGCTGCCATAGATAATGATTACTCTGATGGATCTGGGCAAAGGAAATTGGAAACCCTTGGAAAGGATTCACCATTCTAGGTTCCTTTAAAAACATTCATGATTTGTGGAAAGAGGCCAAAACATCAACATTCACAAGAATTTGGCAGAACTGGATTTCAACTCTCATGGATGACCATGAGGGGTTCAAGACTCCAGTGGGGGAAGTACTTGCAGATGTGGAAATAGCGAGAGAAGCAGAATCGGAAGAGGTGAAGATATGCTGAATTACTGCAATCTCATGATACAACTTGAATGAATGAGGAGTTGCTTATTATAGACGGTCAAAGAAAGTGGTGTTCTGAGATGGACTACTCCTGGTGAAGATGCTGTGATTCTTGAAATGAAAACAAAGCATTTAGAATATTACATAAAATTGTTGATAAAGCAACAGCAGGGTTTAAGAGGACTGACTTCTATTTTGAAGGAAGTTGTACTGTGGGTAAAATGCTGTCCAAACAGCATAACATGCTACAGAGAAATAGCTCAAGAAAGGGAGAGTCCTTTGATGGGACAGACCTCATTGTTAGCTTATTTTTTAAAAAATTTAGTTTATTTATTTTTGAGAGAGAGAGAGAGAGAGAGCGCACATGGGAGTGGGGCGTAGAAAGAGGGAGACACAGAGTGTGAAGCAGGCTCCAGGCTCTGAGCTATCAGCACAGAACCTGCCAGTGCGGGGAGGGGGCAAACTCACTAGAAGTGCAATCATGACCTAAGCTGAGGTCTTTTGCTTAGCCAACTGAGCCACCCAGGCCCCCCCATTGTTGCCTTATTTTAAGAAGCTGCAGGGGAGGAGCCAAGATGGCGGAGAGGAAGGGAGCTCTGTAAACTCTGTCCGCCCCATTTATCGAACTGAGAAGGATATTATTCTCATCTGCGAGAGCAGAAGGAGAAAATATGG
Source organism: Suricata suricatta (assembly GCF_006229205.1). NCBI lineage: Eukaryota > Metazoa > Chordata > Mammalia > Carnivora > Herpestidae > Suricata > Suricata suricatta. The sequence goes on along the minus strand of NC_043702.1, from coordinate 37,106,427 downwards.
ACTCCAGAAAGAATAGAACCTTAGGATACCTGAGTGAGTGAGGGCGAACGGGGGAAATCTGAAAACAGGCCGGGACGGGACGGGCAGGGGAGACAAGATCCCCAGCCCAACGTGGGGGAAGGACAAGGAGCCCGAGAGACAAAGGGAAGAGACAGGGGAGCGGGCTGCCCAGCGAGAAGCGGTACGGGCTGCGGCCGCACCAGGGGCGAGCAATTCGAACTTGGTTTTGGAAACAGGACCACGGTGGTGCTGGGAAAACTGGACAGCAACATGTAGAAAAATGAAACTAGACCAGTCTCTTACACCATACACAAAAATAAAATCAAAATGGCTGAAGGACCTGAATGTGAGACAGGAAACCATCAAAACCCTCGAGGAGAAAGTA
>NC_043702.1:37082699-37105942 GCF_006229205.1 Suricata suricatta | reverse complement strand
AATGAACTGAGGGTTGAAGGGGAAGGGGGAGGGGGGAAAAGAGGTGATGGTGATGGTGGAGGGCACTTAAGGGGAAGAGCACTGGGTGTTATATGGAAAACAATTTGACAATAAAATATTATGGAAAAAAAAAAAAAAGCTGCACAGCTACCCTAACTTTGAACAGCCACCAGCCTGATCAGCAGCCATCGACATCAAGGCAGGACCCTCCACTAGCAGAAAGATGATGACACTGAGAGCTCAGATGAGGGTTAACATTTTTTAGCAATAGGTATTTTTAAATTATGTACATTATTTTTTAAGACATAATGCTACTGTATACTTAATAAACTACAGTATGGTGTAAACATAACACGTATATGCAATGGGAAACAAACAGATCATTTGACCAACTTTACTGTGAAATTTGCTTTATTGTGGTGATCTGGAACTGAATCCATAATATCGCCTAGGTATTCCTATATAGTACTTTAGCTGTCACAGTATTTGGGTGCATTTTAAAATATTTTCCAAAGAATTCACACCATATTACTAACCTGATTGTCCCTGGGCAGTGGGATTATTTGATTGGGGGGAGGGGGAGGAGATACAGGTAAAGAGATCTTTTCACTTTATATGCTTTGGTATTGTTTTACTTTTCAAAATGAAGCATATGTCCTACTGAAATTTTAAAGTACCAAAAATATTTTTTTTTAAATTTTTAATGTTTTTTATTTTTATTTTTGAGAGACAGGGAGAGACAGTGCAAACAGGGGAGGGTCAGAGAGAGAAGGAGACACCGAATCTGAAGCAGGCTCTAGGCTCTGAGCTAGCTGTCAGCACAGAGCCCGACACAGGGCTTGAACCCATGAACTGTGAGATCATGACCTGAGCCGAAGCTAGACGCTTAACCAACTGAGCCTCTCAGGCACCCCATTAATATAATTTTTAATCTAAAACTATGTTCATATTGAGTTTTATAAATTTTGCAGCAGGCTGGGTAGATAATGCATCTTCATTATTGGCTGGTAGAGCTATGTAATGATAGACCTATGGTCAGGTCAGAGTGGGGACAGAGAGCTGAGCGTTAAATTCTTTTAAAAAGAAAGGTTTTATTTATATAAAAATCTATCTTTCAGAAGTTAATTCAGTATCATTGAATGATACCCCATCAAATGACTTTGTGACATCTCAGCTTTTAATACTTTTAAAATTCAGGTAGAGCAGAAAATGATGACACAGACATTTCAAGAACAAAACTTCTTGCTGGATGCAGCCCATGCCAGCATCGCTACTGAGTTACAGAGTGTTCAGAATCAGAAAGCCCAACTCCAGGCACATCTGTAAGTAAATTAGAGGCAACTTCTTCTGTACCTTTTATTCTTGCCTGTGTATTTCTTGTGCTTTAGTCAGAACGCTTAATGCTGTATTTCTTGGGCCAGATACAAAGATAAAGACTTTGCCCTCAAGGAAGTAGTTTTGGTAGGACATTGTGGTAACTGCTCTCAGGCAGTATGCTCTCTGAGAACAGGAATCTGTTAAAGAACTCTCATTTAGTGCTCACGTCTCCTTATTCTCTTCCTACAGGGACCATTTAATCCTTGAGCATAATCAGTGTGTCCAGAAAGCACAGGATGCTGAGAAGAGGGCAGCCTTGCAGAAAGAGCTGCTGGAATCAACTATTGGAAGATTGCGAGGTGAACTGGAAGCATCAGTGCAAGAGAAGAAGTCTCTGCTAGAGGAGAAGGAAAGACTTCAGGAAGAGGTAGGTAGAAGCAGATTTATATTACCTCCTGGTTGGGGTGGTGATCTTGTTTTTAAACTATTTTGAGTGCAAGTCAAGAAAAGAAATACAGCCCACCCAGATGCAGTTTGTCTGAGTTGCTCATTAAAGAAATCTTTAGGTAGCTGATCTGTGTTTTTTAGCATGTGGAGTAGTCTGTGCCAAATAGCATGCCCTTATACAGCATTAGTGAATGTCAGCTCGTAGGTCACACATCCTCATGTTAGTGAAGGGGTCAGATTTAAAAACTGATTTCCCCTGAAGGAGTGGGACAATGGAGGTTAAGGGGGAACAGCCCTGTCTTCCTATTAAGGAAGGAACCAGCATAGTCTGACATGCAGACGTGTCTTTCTAATTTCAGGGCTATTTGTGAAGTCTGCTCTGCCTCAGAGAGTCCCTGAGTGGCCCCTTCTCTGAGAGGATGTGCTATCTCTGCAGTGTAGGTATTAATTAACATGCAGGGTGTGGCTGCTGTAGTAGAGCCTGTCAGCTGCTTTAAAATTGACCCATTTCTTTTTTTCCCCTCCTTGGGCAGGTTAATAAAACAGAGAAAGAAATAGCTCAAGAAAAATGCAGTCTGGAAAAAGAATTAGCTAAAAACAAGGTACTCCACATTTTATTTGTTGATATTTCACTGTATTTTATTTCCTTCTGTATCTCTGCCTCCTGTATCGGCTTGTCTTACTGACGAGATGGGTTATTTTGTTGAATAGCCAGATGTGGAAGGACAAAGAAGCCACTGGGTGGATGTCACTCAGGGCGCTCCAGTCACTGTGGCACAAGGCTGCTTCTGAGGAGCGCTCACTTGTTGAGCATCTGGTGTTTGCCAGTGAGTCGTGACCACCTCTGACCCTAGTGTTATGAGGATTTTAGCCAGGAAGTCCCTTGAGAGTAAGCTAATGGTCCGGTGGGAGGCAGAGATCATTGCTGACAGTGCTGGGTTTTTGTGTTTTGTAAAGTCAATTGGGCGTCCTAAGTACCTATTGGCACCTTTCACTTCATCTGTGAGATACTCTTTTCTGGGTTCTAAAAAGATAGAATCGCCAGAAACACAATATAGTTCTTATTAAATAAAACAAAAACCAATCTTTAAAACATTGCTGTTTGTGTTTCAAAATTGGAGAGCAAAAAGAATGAGTCACCGTCATCTGGAATTAGCTGGAATGTCAAGAATTCGCCTACCCCAGACAGTAAATTCTGCCACACCTGTCAGTATAACCATCAATCCTTGATTACTTTTTGGCACTGGCCCAATGAAATAACATTCATATTACTATTAGAATATGTGTGTAAACGTACAATTTGAGAATTGGGAAGAAAAGAAAAAGAAACTCTGAGCCCAGGCTCCAATACGGTCACGACGCTGGCAGGTAGTCGGGAGGTTTAGCCACACATCTCCAGGGATTTGAAAATAGTCCAACCTAAAAATATTTATATTCTTTATTATTTACTTAAGGTTTTATTTGAATCCAAGCTGGTTAACATACAGTGTGATATTGGCTTCAGGAGTAGGACTTATATGACACCCAGTTCAGCCCAGCCACTGCCCTCCGTCATGCCCCTCACCCATTAGCCCCATCCCTCCACCCAGCACCCCTCCAGCCACCCTCAGTTTGTTCTCTGTATTCAAGAGTCTCTTATGGTTTGTTTCCCTCTCTGTTTTTATCTTATTTTTGCTTCCCTTCAAACGCTCTCTTCCCATGATAAGGACTTTGCTGGTGTCAATTTGGCTTCAGATATGCTTTTTAATTTTTGGAAAATCAGTGGATACTATTAAATTCATGAATGCTTTTTGCTTAAAATGTTAGGAAATGTTACATGGCTAAGGCAAATACTGTATGTCTGTGATTAAAACAGCATCATTTTGCTTGTCTGATTTAATTTGTCTGAACGTAGGCTAAGTGTAAGTTCATGGGGCTAAAAGATATTTGCTCATTAGAGAAGTTCTATTTGGCCAAGTGATCATGCTTATCTAGGGTCCTTTTTTTTTTCTTTGTTTGCCTAATTTTATATTTTTCAAATGTGTGTTCATTGTAAAGCTATATTTTTCTACAAACTTATTAAGTTATAATATGCATAGTGAAATTCACTTTTTTTTAGTGTACAGTTCTGTGAGTTTTGACAAACACAATCATACAATCACCATCACAGTGTAAATATAGAACACTTCTATCACGCAGGGAGGTCCCTCGTGCCTCTCTGTGCTCAACCTCTTCTTCCACATCCATCCCTTGACAACCATGGATCTACTTTTTTGTTCCTGTGGTTATGACTCTCCCAGAATATCATCGATGGAATCATACAACATGCAGCATTTTAAGTCTGGCTTCTTTAATTTAGCATAAGGTATTTGCAGTTCATGCTGTTGTATTTATCAGTTGTTTGTGTTCCATTATACGGATATACCATAATTTATTATTTTTTTAATGTTTTAATGTTTATTTAGTTTTTGAGAGAGAAAGACTGGTCATGAGCAGGGGAGGGGCAGAGAGAAAGGGAGACACAGAATCCAAAGACAGGCTCCAGGCTCTGAGCTAGTGTCAGCACAGAGCCCGACGCAGGGCTCAAATGCACGAACCGTGAGATCATGACCTGAGCTGATGTCGGACACTCAACTGACTGAGCCACCCAGGCGCCCCAGCTGTTTGTTTTCTTATTGTTGATTTTTCTAGAGATTTTAAAATGGCCTTATACTGATTCTTATGTAAAAAATTCTTACTCTTTGTATATGTATAAATCTTACATGTGCTTTACATAGTTTTCTTCCACTTTATGCCTTGTTTTTTCATGCTTTTTCAAAGAACAGAAGTTTGAAATTTTGATGAAATCCAACTTACAAATTTAAAAATTTTTAGATCATATTTTTGTATCATACTTTTAATTTTGTATCATATATAAGAAATTTTTGCCTAACCTAAAATCACAAATATTTTCTTTTTTGCTTTCTAGATGTCTATAATTTTAGGCTTTATATCAGGTCCCATGATCCATTTCTAGTTAATTTTTGGATTTCATACAAGGTAACGTTCAAGGTTCATTTTATTTTCAGATGGATGGTCTGATCTAGTACTTTTTATTATTGAGATAATTAGTATACAATAAATTTACCTTCTTAAAACATACAACTCAGTGGTTTCAGATGGCAAACATATCACTATCTAATTCTAGAACCTTTTTATCACCAAAACAAAACCTGGTGCCCATTAGCATTCACTCCCCATTCTTCTCTGCCCCCGGCCCCTGGCAGCCACTATTCTACTTTCTGTCTCTATGAATGTGTCTGTTCTCACATTTCATATAAATAGAATAAAACAGTAGGTGGCCTTTTGGGTCTGGCCTCTTTACTACGTGTAATGTTTTCAAGGTTTACCCATACTGTTCCTTTTAATGGCAGAATAATATTATATTGTGTGACTCCACCACACTTGACTTAGCCATTGTCAGTTGATAAGATATTTGATTGTTCCCACTTTTTGGCTGTGAAGAATAATGGGATAAACATTTGCATACAATTTCTGTGTGTAAGCATATGTTTTCAGTTCTCTAGGAGTAAAACTGGGTCATATGATAACTATCATTCTGAGAAACTACCAAAGTGTTTTACAAAGTGACTGAAGCATTTTACAGTCCCGCCAACAGTGTATCAGATTGAAGTATCTCCACATTTTCACCTACATGTGTTATTGTCTGCTTTTTAAAAAATTAATATACCCATCCAGTGAGTCTGAAGTATTGCATGGTGTTTTTTCAATTGAGATGAAATTCACATAATAAAAATCAAACATTTTAAAGGGAACAATTTAGTTCATCTTTTGATAGACATTTGCATTGTATGCACCTTTGAGCTGTTGTGATTAGTGCTGCTATAAACATACATATGTTGTACATGTATTTGTTTGGGATACATACCAAGGAATGGAATTGTTGGGCCATATGGTAATTTTAAGTTTCTAAGGGACCACTGGACTGTTGTCACAGTGCCAAACTATTTTATATCCCCACCAGCAGTGTACAAAGGTTCCAGTTTCTCCACATCCTTACCAACACTGTTATTTTTTTGTTTTTTAATAATAGCCATTCTAGTAATTGCAAAAGTGGTACCTTGTTTTGGTTTTGATTTGTATTTCAATAATGACTAATAACTAAAGATGTTGAGCATCTTTTTATGTGCTTATTGGTCATTTGTATATCTTCCTTGGAGAAATGTCTTTTCAGATCAGTTGCCCATTATAAACTGGGTTGTCTTTTAATTGTTGAGTTGTAAGAGTTCTTTATACATTCTGGATGGTAGATCCTTATTAGATATGTATGTGATTTGCAGGTACTTTTCTCCCATTCTATGGGTTCTGTTTTTTATTTTTACTTTTTTTTTTTTTAAGAAAGAGCACAAGCAGGGGAGAGGGACAGAGAGAGAGAGAGAGAGCGCACACAAAAGGGAGGGAGGGAGGGAGGGAGAAAGAGAGAATCTTAAGCAGGCTCCACACTCAGCGTGGAGACTGATGTGGGGCCCAGTCCCATGACCCTGGAATCATGACCTGAGCCAGAATCAAGTGTTGGATGTTAAACCAGCTGAGTCACTCAGGCACCCACTATGGGTTTTTTAAAAATTTTTAGATTTTTTGACATTTCAGTTCACTTATTTCTTTGGTCGTCTGTGCTTTGATGTTACATCTTAGAAATTATTGCTTAATCCAAGGTCACAAAGATAAACATTTTTTTGCTCTTAAGAATTTTATAATTTTCCGTATTACATTTAGGTCTTTGACGCATTTTGAGTTAATTTTATCTCTGGGTTGAGGTAGAGGTTCAACTTCATTATTTTATATGTGGATATCCAGTTGTCCCAGCACCATTTGTTGAAAGGCTCTTCTTTGTACTGAATAGTGGTAGCTCCCTTGTCAAAACTCAGTTAACCATGGGTGTATGGATATATTTCTGGACTTTCAATTCTATTCCACTGGTTTCTATGTCTTTCCTTATGCCAGTACCATATAGTCTTGATCACTGTAGCTTTGTAATAAGTTTTGAAATCAGGATGCAAGAGTCTTCCATTTTTTGGTCAAGATTGTTGTGACAATTCTGAATACTTATATTTCTATATAAATTTTAGGATGAACTATTAATTTTTGAAATTTTGATAGAGTTTTCATGGAATCTGTAGCTCAACTAGGGGAATATTGCAATGAACATAGTATGTTTTTTCTGTATAAGAATGTGTCATCTTCAAATAGAGATAGTTTCATTTCTCCCTTTCACGATTGCTGCCCTTTCCTTCCGTCCTGCCTCCCTCCCTTCCTTCCTTGTGTAATTGCCTTGGATTGAATCTCCAGTACAGCGCTGAATAGAAATGGTGAGAGCAGACAAACATCCTTATCTTGTTCCTCATTTTAGGGGGAAAGCTTTCAGTCTGTCACCATTAAGTATGATGTTAGCTGTGGTCTTTTTCTAAAGGCCCTTTATCAGGATGAGGAAATTTCCTTCTTTTCCTAGTTTGGAGAGTTTTTATCATGAAAGTATGTTGAATTTTGTCAATTGCATATTCTATGTCTATTTAGATAATCTTGTAGATTTCGTCCTTTATTACTAAAGTATAGTACATTGGTTGATTTCAAATGGTGAACCAAACTTTCATTTTGGGGATAAATTTTACTTGCTCATGATGTGTAGTCCTTTTATATGTTGTTTCATCTGGCTTGCTTGTTGAGGATTTTTGAATTGTTATAAATAAGGGATGTTGTTCTATAGTTTTCTTGTGATAGTTTGGTTTTAGTATCCAGGTGATACTGATCTCTTAAAATGATTTGGTAAGTGTTCTTTCCCCTTTTATTTTTGGGAAGAGTTTTTGAGGCGTTGGTGCTAACTTAATCTTTAAGTGTTTTATAGAATTCACTAGAAGCCATCTGGTTCTAGGTTTTCTTTGTGGGAAATTTTTACTTGTTTTTAATTATTATTGTTGTTATAGATTCAATCCCTTCTTAGAGATATACTCACATTTTTCACTTACTTTTTTAGTTAGTTTCAGTAGTAGTTCTTTAAAGAACTTTTCCATTTCACCTAAGTTGTGTAATTTATTGGTATACAATTGTTCATAGTAGCTCGTTTGCTTCATTTCTTTAAGTTCAGTATAATATTCCCTCTTCCATTCCTAATTTTAGTAATTTGTGTCTTTCTTTTTATCTTCTTTTCCCTTTCTTCCTTTTTTTTTTTATTACTACAGCTTAATTATTGTCAGTTGTCAACAGCATTAAGTGTTGTCAATTTTGTTCATCTTTTCAAAGATCCAACTTTTGGCTTTACTGATTGTCTCTATTATTTTTTTTATTCTCTCTTTTGTTTCTGCTTTAATCTTCATTATTTTCTTCCTTCTGCTTGCTTGGGTTTAATTGGCTCTTTCTAGTTTTTTAAGATAGCAGCTTAGGTTGTCAGTTTATTTTTTCTTTTTTAACATAGTTGTCTACAACTATAAATTTCCCTTTAAGCACTCCTTTATCTGCATTCTATATATTTTGTCATGTTTTCATTTTCGTTCATCCCAAAGTATTAACTTCCCTTGTGATTTTCTTTTTGGCTAATTGGGTTATTTAGAAGATTGTTTATTTTTCCCATATGTGTGACTTTCTCAAATTTTCTTCTTTTATTAATTTCTAATTTTATTTCATTATGGTTGGAGAACATATTTTGTATAATTCCAGTCCTTTCAAATTTATTGAGAGTTGCTTTGTGTCCTAACATGGCACATCTGGAGAATGCTGTATATGCACTTGAGAAAAATGGTATTCTGCTACCGTTGGGAATAGGGTTCTATAGCTGTCCAGTTGCTTTATAGTGTTGTTAAAGTCACCTGTCTTCTCTGTGATCTTCTTATTCTATTCAAGTGAGATATTAAAGTCTCCAACTATGTTGAATCATTCATTTCTCCCTCCAGTTCTGTTAGTTTTTGCCTCATTTATATTAGGACTTTATATATTCTTGATGGATTGACCCTTTTTTCAATATATAATATCTCTATTAGACTCCTAGACCCAATTCTAACATACCAGGGGTTCCCCACTCACAGCACTGAGCAGTTTTTGGATACCAGCAGGGCGTCTGAGAATTCAACTCAGTTCTTACACTGTCTACCCAGAGATAGCATTAGATTCCACAGGTTAAGGGTTCAGCTCTATAAGACTTCTCTCAGCCGTGACCTCCCACTACAGATGCCAGTCTCAAGCTCCAGGCTGTTATACCAGGCTGTTGTACTTCTGACCTATTGACTATAGATTGGAGTTCCAACAACCTCATCCTTAGAATCTTTTAATTTCGTAGAGTGGCTCACAGTACTCAGGTAAACACGTTTACCAGTCTATTAAAGGATATGATAAATGATACAAATCAACAGCCAGATGAAGAGATACATAGGGTGAGGTATGGGGAAAGGGCAGTGAGTTTCCATGCCCTCACCAGGCACACCACTCTCTCCAATTTCCATGTGTTCACCAACTTAGGAGCTCTCGGAACCCAGTCCTTTGGGGGTTTTATAGAGGCTTTATTGCATGGTTATGATTGACTTAGTCATTGGCCATTGGCTGATTCAGTCTTCAGCCCCTCTTACCTCCCTGGAGGTTAGGGGCTAGGACTGAAAGTTCCAACCCTCTAATTGTTTGGTTGGTCCTCCTGACAATCAGTCCCTACACTTGGGTGGGGTTCAGAATTTACCTTTATTATTAATAGGACACCCATTTCACCTTTATGGCTCTGAAATGTTTTCAAGAACTGGGGATGAAGACCACATATATCTGAAAATGTATTTTGGTCACCCGAATGACCAAATGTATTTCTTACAAGCCATTATATTATAATGGTCTTCTTTATCTCACACATTTTTGTCTTAATGTCTATTTTGTCTAATGTTAGTATAGCTACTTCAGCTTTTTTCAAGGTTACCGTTTACATGGTTATATCTTTTTCCACTCTTTTACTTTCGACCTATTTGTGTCTTTGAATCTAAAGTGTATCTCTTATACAGTTGGATCATTTAAAAGATGCATTATGCCTATCTCTGCTTTTTTGGTGGAGTGTTTAATCCATTAGTATTTAACATAATTACTGCTAAGGTAGGATTTGCATCAGCCAGTTTACTCTTTTTTTTTTTACATCTTATATACTTTTTTCCTCTCTCTCTCCATTACTGCCTCCTTCTGTGTTAAGTAGATATTTCTAGTGCACTCTTTTAACTCCCTTATTCGTTCTTTAACTGTATATTTTTGCATTATGAATAACCAGGAAAGTTACAAACAAAAAATACGTATATAGACACCTTTTGGGGTGCCTGGTGGCTCACTTGGTTAAGCGTCTGACTCTTGATTTCAGCTTAGGTCATGATGTCACAGTTTGTGAGATCAAGCCCTGTGTCGGGATCTGCACTAACATTGTGGAACCTGCCTGGGATTCTCTCTCTCCGTCTCTCTCTCAAAATAAACATTTTAAAACTAAAACAAGAAATCACTTTTTATATGCCTATATTGCTACCTTTACTGTAGCAGCTGTACTCTTTGTCTATGTGAATTCCAGTTATTATCTAATATTTTTAATTTCAGCTTGAAGAATTCTCTCTCGTATTTCTTCCAGGGCATTTTTTCTATCCCCATAGCCCCACCAGAGAGTGGACCCTGGTCTAGACCCACATAATTTTAATTGAGATTAAAGAGAATTGAGCAATCCCTATCAAAATAACACCAGCATTCTTCACAGAGCTAGAACAAACAGTCCTAAAATTTGTATGGAATCATAAAAAACCCCAAATAGCCAAAGCAATATTGAGAAAGAAAACCAAAGCAGGAGGCATCACAGTCCCAGACTTCAGTCTGTATTACAAAGCTGTAATCATCAAGACAGTATGATACTGGCAGAGAAACACACTCACATCAGTGCAACAGAACAGAGAACCCAGAAATGGACCCACAAACATATAGCCAACTAATCTTTGACAAAGCAGGAAAGACTATCCAATGGAATAAAGACAGTTTTTTCAGCAAATGGTGCTGTGAAAACTGGACAGCTACATGCAGAAAAATGAACATGGACCACTTTCCATGGATGAAGACATGGATGAAGACCTAAATATAAGAGAGGAAGCCATTAAAACCCTAGAGGAGAAAGCAGGCAAAAACCTCTTTGACCTTGGCTGCAGCAACTTCTTACTCAACACATCTCTGGAGCAAGGGAACCAAAAGCAAAAATGAACTATTGAGACCTCATCAAAATAAAAAGCTCTGCACAGTAAAGGAAACAGTCAGCAAAACTAAAAGGCAACTGGTGCAATGGGAAAAGGTATTTGCAAATGACATATCAGATAAAGGGTTGGTATCCAAAATCTATAGAGAACTTCTCAAACTCAACACCCAAAAAATAAATAATCCAGTGAAGAAATGGGCAAAAGACATGGATAGACACTTCTCCATATAAGACATCCAGATGGCCAACCGACATATGAAAAAATGCTCAACGTTACTCATCATCCAGGAAATACTCAAAACCACAATGAGATACCACTTCAAACCTATCAGAATGGCTAAAATTAACTCGGGCAACAACAGATGTTGATGAGGATGCAGAGAAAGAAAATCTCTTTTGCACTGAGGTGGGCATGCAATCTGGTGCAGCCACTCAGGAAAACAGTATGGAAGTTCCTCAAAACATTAGAAATAGAACTACTCTACAACCCAGCAATTGTACTACTATGTATTTATCCAAGAGATACAGGTGTGCACATGCAAAGGGGCACATGCACTCCAATGTATATAGCAGTGTGATTGACACCAGCCAATGTATGGAAAGAGCCCAAATGTCCATTGCTGGATAAATGGATAAAAAAGATGTGGTACATATCTATTATGGAGTATTACTTGGCAATCAAAAACAATGAAATCTTGCCATTTGCAACTAGGTGGATGGAACTAAAGGGTATTATGATAAACGAGATTAGAGAACGACAAACATCAGATGACTTCACTCATATGATGAATTCAAGATATAAAACAGATGAACATAGTGGTAGGGAAGCAAAAATAATATAAAAACAGGGATAAAACATAAGAGACTCTTAAATACAGAGAACAAACAGAAGGTTGCTTTAAGGGTTGTGGGAGCGGGGTTGGGCTAAATGGTTAAGGGGTATTAAGGAATCTACTCCTGAAATCATTGTTGCACTGTATGCTAACTTGGATGTAAATTAAAAAATAAATGAATTACCAAAAAAAAAAAAGAATTGACATTTTAGCAATATTGATTCTTATACATACATGAATATCACATATCTCCCCATTTTATGTGGGTTTTAAATCTCTCTTATCAGTATTTTTTAATTTTGAGCATATTGAATACTGGACATATCTTAGATTTATACCAAAGAATTTCATGGGTTTTGGTACTATTAAGAATGGTAAACTTTTAAGAAATAACAATTTCGAATTGTTTGTTGTTAGTATATAGAAATACAATAGAGTTGCATCCTTATGTCCTTAAACCTCACTAAAGTCACTTATTCTAGTATCTTTTTTGTAAATTTTTTAGGATTTCCTATGTAGATAATCATATCTGTTAAAAGTAGAGACACATATTTCTTGATTTTCATTCTCTACACCTTTTATACTTACCTTATTGCTTCAGGTATGGCCTCCTGTATGATGATAAATAGGAATGATGAGAATAGATATCCTTGCTTTTTTCCCAGTGTTGTGGAGAAATATTCGAGTCTTTCACTATTAAGATACTAGTTGTAGGTGCAATTACGTGGCTCAGTCAGTTGTGTATCTGCTTCAGCTCAGGTCATAATCTCACTGCTCCTCAGTTTGAGGCCAGTTTCCGGCTCTGCACTGATAGCTTGGAGCCTGGAACCTTTTTTGAGTTTATTTTTGTGTATGGTGTAAGAAAAGTGGTCTAGTTTGATTCTTCTATATGTTGCTGTCCAGCTCTCCCAGCACCACTTGCTAAAGAGGCAATCTTTTTTCCATTGGATACTCTTTCCTGCTTTGTCAAAAATTAATTGGCCATACATTTGTGGGCCCAGTTCTGGGTTCTCTATTCTATTCCATTGGTCCATGTGTCTGTTTTTGTGCCAATACCATACTGTCTTGATAAGGACAGCTTTGTAGTGGAGACTAAAGTGTGGGATTGTGATGCCTCCCGTTTTAGTTTTCTTCTTCAATATGACTTTGGCTATTCGGGGTTTTTTGTGGTTCCATACAAATTTTAGGATAGTTTGTTCTAGCTTTGAGAAGAATACTGGTGCAATTTTGATTGAGATTACATTGAATGTGTAAATTGCTTTGGGTAATAATGACATTTTCACAATGTTTACTCTTCCAGGAACACGGGATGTTTTTCCATTTCTTTGTGTCTTTTTTCTTCAATTTCTTTCATAAGCTTTCTATAGTTTTCAGCATACAGGTCTTTTACATCTTTGGTTAGTCTTATTCCTAGGTATTTTATGGTTTTCTGTGCAAGGAGCCTGGAACCTGCTTTGGATTCTGTGTCTCCCTGTCTTCTGCTCCTCCCCCGCTCACACTCTCTCTCTCTCCTTCAAAAATAAATAAACATTAAAAATATTTTAATACAATGGAGTAGTTCATGGCAATGAGGAAGAATGAAACATGGCAAAGTGGATGGACCTCGAGGGTGTCATGCTAAGCGAAATAAGTCAGGCGGAGGACAGATACCATATGTTTACACTCATAGGTCTAATAGGAGAAACCTCAAAGAGGACCATAGGGAGGGGAAGGGGGAAAGAGAGTTGGGGAGAGAGAGGGACGCAAATCATGAGAGACTACTGAATACTGAAAACGAACCAAGGGCTGAAGGGGGGAGGGGGAGGGGGGAAGAGGGTGATGGTCATGGAGGGGGACACTTGTGGGAAGAAGCACTGGGTGTTATATGGAAACCAATTTGACAATAAACTATTAAATAAATCAAAAAACCCTCAAACCTTTTTATTAGCTTCAAAAAAAATCTTAATAAAAAGTTACTAGTTGTAGGTTTTTAATAGAGAACACTTTATCAGGTAGAGATGGTTCTTTTTCATTTCCAGATTGCTGAGTTTTTATCATGAATGTTGAATTTAGTGAAATGCTTTTTTTGCATCTATAGAGATTGTAATTATAGTTTTTCTTCTGTATGCTACAGTCTACTACTAATTAATTTTGGGTGTTTAACAAGGTTTGTATTACTAGGATAAACTTAGTCCTGGTTTGTTATCCTTTTTATGTATTGCTGGATTCATTTTACTAGTATTTTGCGGAGGCCTTCATCTATATTCATAAGCTTAAATTAATATTAAGTAAATATCAAGTACCAGAAGGGCTTCTAGTAAATATGAACTATATAATTTGTCATAATCCTCCATCTGAAGACAACTAGAAAAGCTGAAAAAAACATAAAAGGAAAAAAAGTTTAAAAAATCATCAGAGCTATCAGACTACTTACTAATCCCTGCATTTAGAGACAGGATATTAAAATTACAAATGTAATTTTAAAAGTAAGATAATACCTCTGGATCTGGCATAAATAGATTTCTCCTTTTTTGTTTCAAAGGTAGACATAAATACATTAACCTACAACCTGCAGACTCTAGAGGAAAAGAATAAGAACCTGTCAGAACAAATGGCTTCCCTAGAACTTCAGCAAGTCACTTCTGATTACAATGAGGTGGGTATAAAAAGGTCAGTCTAAATTAAGAATTAATGACAAGCGTGATTTTAAAAAATCAGAAGTTAGGAGATGGGTTTCTTCATTTGTTAGTGTTTTAATAATTATCATTGAGTCCTGAGTAATGCAGGCTGAATATGGCAGAGACCCTTATACGTGCTCAAACAATAATAGAGTAAGAAAACAAGACTTTAAGGCAGCTATTAAACATCTGCCTCCACAGATGATCTTTAATACTGAAAAGGACAAATATTTCTAATGTTTTAAAATATTTCCTCATCCATAAATTATGAGGAAGAAATTTGTATTTTTCTTTTCCTTTTCTTATCATTCCATTAGGCAATCAGTAATAAGTACAATTTGTAAAAGCTGTTTGACAAGGTCATTGTAATACTTAAGAATGGTAGAGTTCTTAAAACATCTCTAAGTGGTGGGTATTTAAAGAGATGACCATTCTGTTAAGGAGCTAATAAGTTACCTGTTTGCTTTTGAGTACCTGAAAAAGAATTAGTTACTACTTCTATAAAATTCAGATCACCTTCGAAAATTGCACAGAAGGCCCTGATGTGAGTCTGTCTTGATCTGAGTTAAATTCTTTCAAACTCTGTCATGAGCTACTCATTACTTTAACTATGAAATCCTAGAAAATAATCTAAGTCCCTTATATTTTCATGGCCTTAGGGCCAGACTGCCTACATTTCTATTATGGCTGTGACCTTGAGTATGATCCTTAACCTCTTTGAGCCTCAGTTTCTTAATCTGTCAAAGTGGGGGAAATAATACCATTATTAGGAGGTTGTTGGAGGATTAAGTAAGTTAATACATGTAAAGCATGTAGCAGATAACTAATATTTATTGAATTTTTAGTATTTGAACTGTTCCAGAAAAAAAAGCCTTTAAGTTCCTATTATAGCAACACGGTGCATTCGCTCTAATTCCTGGTATTATATCCGACCAACCCTCCCTTCCCAAGATTAAAGATTTGTCCATGTCCTCTGTTCCTTGACCATCCATCAGCTAGGCTTATCAGCCCACTTGCTCCTGGCCTGCTCCACAGGCCTTCCACAGCTCAGAATCTGAGATATTCACTCATTTAAGTGCTCTCTAATTTCTGGTCTTCCACTGATTCTCTTAAATATAAGTGCTATTTAAATAATCTGGAAATAATAATTTAAATTACTGCCTTAATATCTGCTTTCTCAGCAACTGGAACAACTGGAATAATTTCTTTTTTGTTTGTTGTGAATTTAAAGACTACATCTCAGTCTCTCTGATTCTTTGAATGCCCCACTGCCAGTGAGTAGGCCTGTGGCCTTACCCTATTGGTGACTTTGACAGATCCTGCCAGTGATTTTGTCAGTGTTGATTCTTGCTTTCTTACCATACCACTTCAGTCCTCCCAGCTCCAGCTTGCAGTTGTTTCCACATTAAATTGTCTCTGACCAGGCCTGCTTGGAAGTCTTCCAGTTGGCTGTATGAGTCTTGAGAAATGACGCTGAGATGTCAGTATTTGTTTTTTAATCTCAGCAATATCATTAAACCTGTCGCCATTCACTGTTGGCAGTGTATTCTGTTCTTTGGGAATTAACACTTGAAATTCTCAATAAGAGCTACCTTCTAGTATAACCTGTTACTGGTTTTGGAGATATGCTTATGACATACACATATGTCAAACCACAGACTTGAGCCCAGACAGACCTGGTTTCAACCCCCAATGTTCCATTTACTGTGTGACCTGGACAGGGCTTAACCCTTTTGGCCTTTTAGACTAAGAAGATCTCCCCTAACCACAGCACACTGTGCTTGTGCATATCAAAATGGTAACTTAATCAGTTAGAGATTGACCTGTTGATGCATCTGCCTTCACTCTCCTCTAATGTAAGAACAGTAGTTATTCATCTTTATACTCCCTTGCATAGCATAATACCTAATACATAATAGATATTTTAGAAAGATTAAATAGAACACAAGGAGGGTCATGTCTGTCTTGCCAGTCTGTGAGGATTAAATATCATATTGTGTGTAACGGGCCCATCACAGTACCTGGCATACTTTATCCATGTATAAACTGTATTCTCTTTTTTCTTCTTCACACTAATTTTGGGTTTATTCTTATTAATTCAGCCTTTAATGATGATATAATTTAAGTCTAATACTACAGGCAGTCATTCGGGGAACCACAGTGAGAAATTATCCAAATGAATTTTTTTAAGCCGAGTCTGGAGCCCACCATGGGACTCAGTCCCACTAACCATGAGATCATGACCTGAGCTGAAAGCAAGAGTCTGACTGAGCCACCCAGGTGCCCCTTCTTTTGGATTTTAAACATACATTTTCAAATCATAGCACTGGACAGAAGTATAGTTCCTTATGCAAGTAGGACTTGAATGATTTGAAATTAAACGATGAATTAAATGTAGCATTTCTTACAACTAGGATGACATTCAGTCAGTGTACACTCATGTAAGTGTCAAAGCTGGCTCTGTTTGCTGTGGCCCATGCAAACTATTTGTTAAATATTTTGAATACAATCCCTGAATACGGGGGTACCTGGCTGTCTTAGTCAGTAGAGCATGCGACTCTCGATCTCAAGGTTGTGAATTTGAACCCTCACTTTGGGTGTAGAGATTACTTAAAAATAAAATCTTAAGAAGAATCCCTGCTTACACTCTGCATATAAAATAGCTTTATCAAGATGCTAGTATGTTTTGGTTTTATGTATTCTTCTAACAGCCTTCTGCTAACTTTCACAACTCACCTAAATTTTAAAAATGATTTTAGAAATCATTTTGTGGCTTGCAATTGGTCCTTGTCCACCTACCTTTCATACTTGAGGATAATTCTGTTTGCTTCCTGCTTTTCCAAGGAGTGATATCTTTGTATATCAATTAAAATGTATATTCTAACAATTAGCATTTTTCTTAGTATGCTAATTCTCAAGTGATTCTCCAGTTTCTCTTTTGCTTTGCATATTAATCATCTGTATAGTATATTGCCAGGTTTTGTGTGTGTGTGTGTGTGTGTGTGTGTGTGTGTGTGTGCAAAAGTTAATCTCTGTTTGGCCTTCCACAACTCAGAATCTGAGATATTCACTCATTTAAGTGCTCTCTAATTTCTTGTCTTTCATTGATTCTCTTAAATATAAGTCCTATTTAAATAATCTGGAAACAATAATTTAAATTACTGCCTTAATATATGCTTTCCCTTGGCAACTGGAACAACTGGAATAATTTCTTTTTTGTTTGTTGTGAGTTGAAATAAGTGACCTTGTGTCAGATATTTCACATTTTGATTTTGCTTACACAGTTACCATTATCACCATGTTAACATTCTCTTAGGTGACCAAAAAAGAAATTAAGCTTTTATTTTTTTAACATTTATTTATTATTGAGAGACAGAGAGAGACAGAGCATACGTGGGGAAGGGGCAGACAGAGGGGGAGACACAGAATCTGAAGCAGGCTCCAGGCTCTGAGCTGTCAGCACAGAGCCCGATGCCAGGCCAAACTCATAAACCATGAGATCATGACCTAAGCCGAAGTCGGACGCTCAACCAACTGAGCCACCCAGGCGTCCCGGGGAAATTATTTTTAAAGTATATTTAAAAGATTAATAGAATTTCTTTATGCGTTTGCCTAAAAGAAGGAACTTTATTGAGGTAAAAAGTGCCATTATTTAAAAAATACTTGGGCATCTTTTATAAGAGAGCCAGACTATTTAAGTTACTGTGAAAAAAAGACTTCATATTCCAAGAAGGCAAGCAAAGTTATCTTTGAGTGTTTATTATAGCTAGCATATTTTAGGTTTAAATCTAGCTCTCAGTATTTTATATTGCACTTTACAGCACACAGGGCACCTCAGTTTATAGCATGTAGAACTGAATTTTAAATAACTATGCTTTTGTGCTTATGATGTAGTTTTGTTTTTGTAACATCATTGGCCATCCTTGTTTTTGGCTGAAGACTTGATAAAAATATAATCCCAAATGTTGTGTTCATGGAATTTTTTTTACCTCATAGTTTCCAAAATAGGAAGTATTGTGGGAAAGGGGGACTATATGTCTTACACTGACAGAAAATTAACTGATGATTGAATTTATTATAGTATGTTCTAACTAACCTCCTGTTTATGGATAACAGTCTATATTCCCCCTAGGTTATTTTGTGTTTCTTTTTAAAATTTTTTAATGTTTATTTTCGAGGGGGGGGGGTGGGAGGGAGGGACAGCGGTGGGAGGGAACACAATTCAAAGCAGTCTCCAGGTTCCACCCTGTCAGCACAGAGCCTGATGTGTGGCTCAAGCCCCTGAACTGTTGAGATCATGACCTGAGCCAAAGTCAGACACTTAACTGACTGAGCCACCCAAGTGCCCCATCCTTAGGTTATTTTGAAACCAAAACGTTATTGGCCTGAATGCTTTTAAAAAATAATTTCCTTTGCCTTAATGGGAACTACATATAGTGATTAAAGTTGAAACTTTAGAAACAATGTATGAATGTGTATAATTATGTATGAAATAAATACTGGTCTGATAGGACAAATACTTAGATGGGTCATAATGGTTAACCCACAGATGCCCAGTATTGGATATACATTTTTATTTATATTGAATGTGCATAATTTGGGGGTGGGTTATAGAAGAACTAATGACTCTTTATGGCTTTTCCATAGGTTTTTATCAACCCTAGAACATCTAAAATGGCCTAATTCTTCTAGCCAAGGCAACTACCAAAGAGAAAAGAGAAAACAATGCTGCAGACTAGTGTGCCCTCTTGTAGAACATATGCTTTGTGAAAATATTTTGAACACAAGAAGAAATGAGTTACATGTTATTACATAGTAATCTACCTTGGAATGTGTTTTTGCTTTTATTTGGAAAATATTCATAACACTTGAAATGAAGTGCACCATCATGTGATACTGAGGAATAACTATAAATGATTTAGAGATAGTGAGAATCACCTCTTGTATAAATTAATATCCCTACATATGTGATTTAATCTTTATTAACTTGCCTAAAGTTGAACATAAAACAAGTCTAAATTCTTTGGATTTAAATGCCAAGAAGACCTCCTGGCCTATAGTAGGTATGTCAGTATAGGGTATTTACCAGCAGTAATAACACTTCCCACTCAAGATTTACTGCTAATGATCCATCGTGCAGCTCCTTGGCAATGTGATTAAGAACTTGTGTTCTCAGTTACATTTGCTTTTGTGTGTATTATTCCTACAGTTTATTTGTGAAGATAATTTTGACATAAGGCAGATATCAGTGTGTCCTGTTAAGATATAACATTAACATTGATCATGGAAGGTGAAAATTTCCAATTCAGTCACTAATATGCAATCCAAATTCATTCACTGGAGTACCAAAAGGCCCCAAATTTAATCAAAACAAAACTGTATTTTATACTTATTTTTTCTGAAGAAGTCTGAGGAAAAACACATAAAAAATAGAAAGCCATTCTTAAAGGCAGTAGTGTTTCTCAAGAATACTGTGTAGAATGCTTGATCAAACAATATTAGAATTTCTAAGAAATGTTTCTTTTGTTTGTACAGAGATTTTTTTTTTTATTGCCTCTTACATGGTAACTGAAGTATCTTCCACTGTCTATGTAGTTGTGGTCATTTGCAGCTCCTGTTTTTTTAAATAAATATATAATCTTTAAACTGCATCTTTATGGGGCGCCTGGGTGGCTCTGTCAGTTAAGCCTCCGACTTCAGCTCAGGTCAGATCTCATGTTCGTGGGTTTGAGCCCCCCGTCAGGCTCTGTGCTGACAGCTAGCTCAGAGCCTGGAGCCTGCTTCTGGTTCTGTGTCTCCTTCTCTCTCTGCCCCTCCCCCTCTCATGCTCTGTCTCTCTCTGTATCAAAAACAAATAAAACATTAAAAAAATAATAAAAAAAATAAACTGCATATCTGCACTTGCTGGTACAACCACCCCTATCTGGGTGGATTGCAACTACAAGGGCACCTGGGTGGCTCAGTCTGTTAAGCGTCCAACTCTTGGTTTTGGCTCACATCATGATCCTACAGTTCGTGGAACCAAGCACCACATCCATGCTTGGGATTCGCTCTCTACCTTTCTTTCTGCCCCTCCCCCCTCAGGCCTGCTAGTGTGCGCTCTCTCTTTCTCTCTCTCTTTCTCAAAATAAATAAACTTTAAAAAATCAGTAAGCAAAAAACAACAAGCTTTGGGCACTTAAGGCACTCATACTTTCACTGGCAGTCCTTTAATATTGTATTAGCACTACAATCAGCTATCTACAGAAAAACTAAGAGGTGACAGAGACAAATATGAATCCTGGTTTCATCACTGTAGAAATGATAAGAGCCTAAATGCTTGTTTAGAAAACGGTTGTTCCCTTCTGTGCTGAGGTACTGATACATGTGTTTCCTTTGTCAGCTTGCTCAGCAGCAGGTGGAAAAGGTCCTGGGAAGAATTACTGAGAGTAAAAATAAACTGGCCTATGAAAAGGGAAAACTCCAGGTATGAGATTATATTTTCTGATTAGTGTTGTCTAATTTTTTAATGCCAATTATCAAGCTAAGTATGCTGGATTTTGAGAGGATCTAGCCCCAATAATTCTGTTAGTAGACAGTCTTTGGACAAGGTCTTGAACCCTCCTAAGTTTGTTGCCTCATTAAATAAAAGCAGGTCATTTCTGTTCACATATCTGTAATATAACACTGAAACTAAAATTGTGAAATCAAAGCCCATTCTGTGGCTATTGGAAGTTTTATTATGATTGTTTTGTCATGGTCATTCACTAAGAATGTTAGAGGGCCCATGCTCTCTTTTGGGTGAATTTTTATAACATTCTTAAAAAGAAATAACCCTGGATATTGTGACTCAAAGGCAATAGACTTGAGTGATTGGGATGATACTATTCTTTTGCTTCCTGTGTTTTATCCCGATAGCACCTGCAGAGCAGGAAGCTTGCCACTGATACCCAACTCCCGTGGAAATGCTGAAGTCTAAGTCAGTGGTTCTCAGCCTCAACTACACATCACAATTTGAGGAATTTTTTAAAGACCTCATGCAGGGAGCTAGATCATATCTGCCATTTACTTTGAAATGAATCAAAAAGACAAAAAAACAGTGTAGTGTGATGGATAGATAGAGGAAATTGATAGATGGATGATATGATAAGTAAAAAAAAGTGGTGAAAATTGGATGGTAAGGGTATGCATATTCACTGTAAAATTCTTTGAATTTTCCTGCATATTTATGAAATGGAAAGGGAACATTCTCCATGCCAAGTCTTGCACCCCAGAACAATTAGATCAAATCTCAGGAAGTAGGTCCTAGGCTTCAATGCTTTTAAGCTCCCTCATGATTCTTATATGCAACCATACTTGAGGACCACTGGACTAAATGGTATGAAGTGAAGTTCAGTTAGGCTTGGCAACCAGAGAGGTGATTTAGTTACGTAATCTCACTAGAGACATATAAATCATGTCAGTGTTACTCTCATGTCATCTGCTCAAGGAACTTGTTACAGGGCTAGCAGATGGGTTTGATGGCAGGCTACAAGAAAGATGGTAGACCATGGTTGTGAAACCGTGTGTTGTCCACTAAAAAAATAAGACTATGTGGCCACTATTCGTTTGCTTTTAATTACTATTTTCTGAAGTCAATGATACATTTAAGTATAATCATTTATACTTGTGTAACCTTGGACAAGTCTTAGTTTCCTTGAGTTTCATCTTTTGTAAAAAAAAATTCAGTGACTTTATTTTTTTTTTATATATAATAGTATTGTCAAATTGGTTTCCATATAACAGCCAGTGCTTCTCCCCACAAGTGCCCTCCTCCATGACCATCACCCCTTTCCCCCTCTCCCTCCCCTTTCAGTCCTCAGTTCATTTTCAGAATTCAATAGTCTCTCATGGTTTGTGTCCCCCTCTCTCCTCAGCTTTCTTTCCCCCTTCCCCTCCCTATGGTCCTCTGTTAGGTTTGTCCTGTTAGACCTATGAGTGCAAACATATGCTATCTGTCCTTCTCCGCCTGACTTGTTTCACTCAGCATGACACCCTCGAGGTCCATCCACTTTGCTACAAATGGCCAGATTTCATTCTTTCTCATTGTCATGTAGTACTCCATTGTGAATATATACCACATCTTCTTGATCCACTCATCAGGTGGTGGACGTTTAGGCTGTTTCCATGATTTGGCTATTGGAGAAACTGCCGCTATGAACATTGGGGTACATGTGCTCCTTTGTATCCGTATTTCTGTATCCCTTGGGTAGGTCCCTAGCAGTGCCATTGCTGGGTCATATGGGAGTTCTATTGATAGTTTTTTGAGGAACCTCCATATTGTTTTCTATAGCAGCTGCACCAGTTTACATTCCCACCAACAGTGTAGGAGGGTGCCCGTTTCTACACATCCTCGCCAGCATCTATAGTCTCTTTTTGTTCATTTTAGCCACTCTGACCGGTGTGAGGTGGTATCTCAGTGTGGTTTTGATTTGTATTTCCCTTATGATGAGTGACACTGAGTATCGTTTCATGTGCCTGTTGGCTATCTGGATGTCCTCTTTGGAGAAGTGTCTGTTCAGATCTTCTGCCCATTTCTTCACTGGATTATTCTTTTTTCATGTATGAAGTTTGGTGAGATCCTTGTAGATTTTGGATAATAGCCCTTTATCTGATATACCATTTGCCACTATCTTTTCCCATTCTGTCGGTTGCCTATTAGTTTTTTTTATTGTTTCCTTTGCAGTGCAGAAGCTTTTTATCTTGATGAGGTCCCAAGAGTTCAGTTTTGCTTTCATTTCCCTTGCCTTTGGGGAT
>NC_043702.1:37074918-37082599 GCF_006229205.1 Suricata suricatta | reverse complement strand
TTTTGTGTATGGTGTAAGAAAGTGGTCTAGTTTCATTCTTCTACATGTTGCTGTCCAGCTCTCCCAACACCACCTGTTGAAGATGCTATCCTTTTTCCATTGGATACTCTTTCCTGTTTTGTCAAAGATTAATTGGCCATACACTTGTGGGCCCAGCTCTGGGTTCTCTATTCTATTCCATTGGTCCATGTGTCTTTGTGCCAATACCATACTGTCTTGATGATGACAGCTTTGTAGTAGAGGCTAAAGTCTGGGATTGTGATGCCTCCCGTTTTGGTTTTCTTCTTCAATATACTTTGGCTATTCGGGGTTTTTTGTGGTTCCATATGAATTTTAGGATAGTTTTGTTCTAGCTTTGAGAAGAATGCTGATGCAACTTTGATGGGGATTGCATTGAATGTGTAAATTACTTTGGGTAATAATGACATTTTAACAATGTTTATTCTTCCAATCCATGAGCACGGAATGTTTTTCCATTTCTTTGTGTCTTCAATTTCCTTCATAAGTCTTCTATAAGTTTTCAGCATACAGGTCTTTTAAATCTTTGGTTAGGTTTATTCCTAGGTATTTATGGTTTTCCGTGCAATTGTGAATGGGATCTGTTTCTTGCTTCCTCTTTCTGTTGCTTCATTTTTGGTGTATAAGAATGCAACTGATTCCTGTACATTGATTTTGTACCCTGCAACATTACTGAATTCATTGATCAGTTCTAGAAGGCTTCTGTGGAGTCGATTGGGTTTTCCATGTAGAGTGTCATGTCGTCTGCAAAAAGGGACAGTTTGACTTCTTCTTTGCCAATTCTGATGCCTTTTATTTCCTTTTGTTTGATTGCTGAGGCTAGGACTTCCAGCACTGTGTTAAACAGCAGTGGTGATGAGAGTGGACACCTTGTCGTGTCCCTGATTTCAAGGGGAAAGCTCTCAGTTTTTCCCCATTGAGGATAACATTGGCTGTGGGCTTTTCGTAAATGGCTTTTATAATGTTTAAGTAAGTTCCTTTTATCCCGACTTTCTCGAGGGTTTTTATTAAGAAGGGATGTTTTATTTTTTCAAATACTTTTTCTGCATCCATCAACAGGATCATATGGTTTTTTTTCTTTCCTTTTGCTAATGTGATGTATCACATTGATGGATTTTTGAATATTGAATCAGCCTTGTAACCCAGGAATGAATCCCACTTGATCATATGGATAATTCTTTTTATATGCTGTTGAGCATTTTTGCATCTGTATTCATTAAGGATATTGGCCTGTATTCTCTTTTTTTTGTTGGGTCTTTGTCTGGCTTAGGAATCAAAGTGATATGTGCTTCATAGAATGAGTCTGGAAGTCTTCCTTCCATTTATATTTCTTGAAATAACTTGAGAAGGATCGGCATTAACTCTGCTTTAAATGTCTAGTAGAATTCCCCTGGGAAGCCATCTGGCCCTGGGCTTTTATTCGTTGGGATATTTTTTGATAACTGAATCGATTTCTTCACTGGTTATGGGTCTGTTCAGATTTTCTATCTGTTCCCATCTGATTTTTGGTAGTGCATGTGCCTTTAGGAATTTGTCCATTTATTCTAGATTGTCCAGTTTGTTTGCATATAATTTTCACAGTAATCTCTGATCAGGGCAGAATTAAACAAGATAGAATCCACAAAAACAATTGAACAGATCAATGAATCCAAGAGTTGGTTTTTTGAAAAGATAAACAAAATTGATAAACCTCTAGCTAGGCTCCTCAAATAGACAAAATCATGAAGGAAAATGGATCTATTGCAACAGATCCCTCAGAAAGACAAGCAACCATCAGAGATTACTATAAAATGTATTTATCAGGTGCACCTAGGTGGCTCAGTTGGTAGAGTGTCTGACTCTTGATTTTGGCTCAGGTCATGATCTCAGGGTCGTGAGATTAAGCCCCACATCAGGCTCTGCACTGAGTATGAAACCTGCTGAAAATTCCTTTCTCTGTCTCCCTCTGTCCCTCTTCCTGCATGCACTCTCTCAAACAGAAAACAAAATATAATTTCAAACCTGTGATAGGAACAAACAGCTTTCAAGATATTTGCAATAACTTCAAGAATGTGAAAATATCTGTGATGTCTATAGGAGGCAAAGTTACAGGTTTATTCCCTACATTTAAAATTTTTTAGGGGCGCCTGGGTGGCTCAGTTGGTTGAGCATCCAACTTGGGCTCAGGTAATGATGTCGCGGGTTTGTGAGTTGGAGCCCCACATCGGGCTCTGTACTGACAGCTCAGAGCCTCGAGCTTGCTTTGGATTCTAGTGTGTGTGTGTGTCTCTCTCTCTCTCTGCTTCCCCCCTGCTCATGCTCTCTCTCTGTCTCAAAAATAAATATTTTTTAAAAATTTTAATTAGAAAATTTTAATTGAAATATAGTTGACATACAATACTATACAACTTAAGATATGCAACATAATGAATCAGTAATTATATACATTACGAAATACTTACATAGTTACCATATGTCACCATGCGAAGTTATTATTACTCCCTATGCTGTACTTTTCATTCCTGTCACTTATTTATTTCATACCTGGAAGTTTGTATCTCCTGATCCCCTCTTCACCTGTTTCACCCATTCCCTTACCCTCTTCCCTCTGACAGCTACCAATTCTCTATATTTATGAATCTGTTTCCAGTTTTTTGTTCTTTTGTTTTGCCTTTCAGATTCCACATAGAAGTGAATGGTATTTGTTTTGCTCTTATTTCACTTAGCTTAATACCCTTTAGATTCGTCCATGTCATTGCAAATGTCAGGATTTCCTTCTTTTTTATGGTTGAGTGATCCTGCTGTATGTGTGTACACATGTGTGTACACTTCTTTATATATTTTGGACATTTAACCTCTTATCAGATACACCATTGCAAATATTTTCTCTCATTCAGTAGGTTATCTTTTCATTTTGTTGATGGTTTCCTTCGTGCAAAAACTTCTTAGTTTGATATATTCCCAATTGTTTATTTTTGCTTTTGTTTCCCTTGTCTGCAGGAACAGATCCAAAAAAATACTGCTATGACCAATATTCAAGAATTTACTCTCTGTGTTTTCTTTTGGGAGTCTTATTGTTTCAGGTATTACATTTAGGTTTCAAAACCATTCTGATTTAATTTTTGTGTATACTGTGAGAAAGTGGCCCAGTTTCACTCTGTTGCATGTAGCTGTTCAGTTTTCCCCAGTACCATTTAGTGAAAAGACTGTCTTTTCCCCATTGCATATTCTTGCCTCCTCAGTTATAATTAGTTGACCATACACATGTGGCTCTCATTCAATTCCCTTGACCTATGTGTCTATTTTTGTGCCAGTACCATATTATTTTTATAATATAATTTTGTAGTATAGATTAAAATCTGGGATTGTGCTACCTTCAGCTTATTCTTCTTTCTCAAGATTACTTTGGCTATTTGGGGTCTTTTGTGGTTTCATACAACTTTTAGTATTATTATAGTTCTGTGGTAAGTACTATTGGTGTTTTGATAGGTATTGCATTGAATCTGTAGATTGCTTTGGGTATAAAGGACATTAAAAAAATTTTTTTAAGTTTAATTTGAGAGAGAGCACAAGCCAAGGGAGGGTGGTGCAAAGAGAAGGAGAGACATAATCCCAAGCAGGCTCCACACCATTAGCACAGAGTCTAAATGCAGGGCTCAAATTCACAAACCAAGAGATCATGACCTGAGCTGAGATCAGGAGTCAGACACTTAACCGACTGTGCCACACAGGTGCCCCAGATAATATGGACATTTTAATGATAGTAATTCTCCCAATCCATAAGCATGGTATATCTTTTCATTTATTTATGTTATTTTCAGGGTGTTTTTTTTCTTTTAATCAATGTCTTAGAGTATAGGTCTTTCACCTCCTTGGTAAATTTATTTCTAGATATTTTGCTCTTTGTGGTACACTTGTAAACAGGATTGTTTTCATAATTTCCCCTTCTGCTAGTTCATTATTAGTATATAGAAACACAACAGACTTCTGTATATTTTGTAGTCTGCAACTTTACCGAATTCACTTACTCTAATAGGTTTTGGTGAAGTCTTCGGGGTTTTCTGTATATGGCATTATGTCTTATGCAAATAATGGCAGTTTTTCTTGTCTGATTGCTTGCTGTATGTATGACTTCTAGTACAATGTTGAATAAAGGTGATGAGATTGGACATCCTTGTCTTGTTCCTGATCTTAGAGGGCAAGCTTTTAGTTTTTCATCATTGAGTATGATGTTCACTGTTCGTTTTTCATATATGGCCTTTATTATGTTGAAGTATGTTTCCTCTAACCCAACTTGGTTGAGTTTTTTCATTAATGGATGCTGTATTTTGCCTAATGCTTTTTTCTGCATCTATTGAGATGATCATATGATTATCCTTACTCTCTTTAATATGATGTATTACATTGATTTGTGAATATTTTTAAAATGTATTGTTGATTTCTTAAATGTATTATTGGATTCAGTTTGTTAATAGTTTGTTGAGGATTTTGGCATCTATATCAGAGAAAATGGCTTATAGTTTTCTTTTTAGTAGAGTCTTTGTCTGGGTTTGGTATCAGGGTAATGCTGTCCTTGTGGAATGAATTTGGAAGTTTTTTTTCCTCTTCTGTATTTAGTTTCTTTCTCTTCTATATATAGTTTGGGAAGATGAGTCAAAAAAGAATGAATGAAATCTTGCCATTTACATACCTAGAGGGTATTAAGCTAAGTGAAATAAGTCAGAGAAAAACAAATACCACAGGATTTCACTTCTTTGTGGAAAATGAAAAGCAAAATAAATGAACTAAAAACCTGAAACAGATTCATATATACAGAGAACTGGTGCTTGTCAGAGGGGAGATGGTTGGGGGAATGGTGAAATAGGTGAAGAGGGGATTAAGAGACACAAACTTCCAGTTATGAAATAAATAAGTGACAGGGATGAAAAAAGCATAGGGAGTAATGTTATAATAACTCTGTATGGTGACATATGGTAACTATACTTATGGTAAGTATTTTGTAATGTATATAATTACTGATTCTCTATGTTGTACATCTAAAATTGTATAGTATTGTGTGTCAACTACACTGCAATTAAAAAAATTTTTTTAAAGGGGCACCTGGGTGGCTCAGTTAGTTAAGAGTCTGACTTCAGCTCAGGTTATGATCTCACAGTTTGTGAGTTCGATCCCTGTGTCAGGCTCTGTGCTAACAACTCAGAGCCCAGAGCCTGCTTTGGATTCTTTGTCTCCTTCTCTCCTTGCCCCTTTCCTACTTGTACACTGTCTGTAAGTCTCTCTCAGAAATGAATAAACATTAAAAAAAATTTTTTTTAGGCAATAAACCACAGTAGTGTTAGCAGAACTTGTTACTTTAAATTGTAGTTGTCTGTGAAGCCCTCTGATCCTTGACTTTTGTTTATTGGGAGTTTTTTTTTTATAGATTCAATTTTATTAGTAGTAATCAGTCTTCAAGTTTTCTATCTATGTTTCAGTTGGGGGAGATGGTGTGTTTCTAGGAATTTATCCATTTTTTTCTAGGTTGTCCAATTTATTGGCATTTAATTTTTCATAGTATTCTCTCATAGTCTTTTGCATTTCTGTGATATGGTAGTTATTTTTCATCTCTTATTTTATTTATTTATTTATTTATTTGAGTCTTCTTTTTCCTGATGAGTTTGGCTAAAGGTTTATCAGTTTTGTCTATCTTTTCAAAGAACCAGTTTTTGGTTTCATTGATCTTTTCTATTCTTTCAGTCTCTACTTCAATTATTTCTACTCTTTATTATTTCCTTCCTACTGCTAGCTTTGGGCTTTGTTTTTCATTTTCTAGCTCCTTTAAGTGTAAGGTTAGGTTGTTTATATGAGATTTTTCTTTTTTCTTGAGGTGGGCCTGTATTGGTGTACACATCCGTCTTAGGAGTGCTTTTGTTGTATCACATTTACATTTAAAGTAATTACTGATAGGTACTTAATGGCATTTTGTTCATTGTTTTCTGATTGTCTTTGAGGTTCATCTTATTTATTCATCTATAAAATGAGGAAGGGAAAGCATACCTCTCATCTACTTTTCACTAGAAAAACTAGTCAGCATTACAGGGTAGGTATATAGATTATTACAGGCACAGAAGAGCCTTCTTTGTGAAGTTAATGATCTCATAAAAACTATGACCAATGATTTTGACCTTCTTTTATCCTTCCCAAGAGAAAGTAAATGTTTTAAGTATATAAGAAAAAAAACACAAATGTTCATAGCCAACTTTAAGCCAGATTTTGGCTGCGAATAGGATACATTTTAAAATTGATTGGTGAGTCTGATATCTATTTAACCTTTGAGACTCCAGTTATATCATTAGAAGTTATCCTCAGAATCTTAAAGAAAATATAACTTTCGACTCATTTCCTACAACAAGGACTTAAGATTTTTGATAGTCTTTGAAAGCTGAGACACTTAAAACTATTGACTCACTGGTGTTTTTATGTCATACCTTGGGTTGATTCATTCCACAGTGACTTCTTCAATCCAAGCGAAAGTGCTCATGTAGCATTTTACGCTTGCTTGCAAGATAATTTAAAGAGCTCCATACTAAGAATAATCAAAAGAGTCTGCTGTGTTCTCACTAAATTGAATAATTGATTAAAAATATTATCTGCAAATCATTTGGTAAAATATTACATGTTAGAAAAGACTTAATGATTGGTATAAACACTGGGTTCAGGTGTTAATGGAGACTGTGTCAGAAACTGCTGCTCATGTTCAAACATGGTCTGAATTTCATTTTCAGTGCTATATACTATTTCATTTTATAAATATGCCAAATAGATTTATCCTTTCTTCTGTTGATGGATATTTAGGCAGTTTCCAGTTGCTTACAAACAACACTGATATGATGAGCTATTGTACATGTCTCCTTGTACTCACATGTAAGAAATTCTCTAGTATGATTCTCAGGAGAATTACTAGGTTGTAGGATGCACAGATCTTGAAATTTACTAGAGTTTGTTAAATTGCTCCTGAAAGTAGTTATACCAGTTTTGAAAGCAGCCTTTATGAGTATAGAATTACATGTACTAACATAGATCGATCTTATAAAATAATACTATACACTGTTTAGAGATATGTTAGTGGTAAAATTATTAAAAAGGATTTAAAATGATAAGCAAAGGATCTTGACCTAAGTTACTGCAGTTCCTGAGACTGGCAGATAAGCTAATAATGGAAGTTGCTTGACTCTTAATGACAGAAAAACCTCATCTCTGAGGGACAGCACAATTTATTTGCTTCTATGTTCTTTTCCATGTGAGTGTCCTGAATTAGAAATCATGCCAAATAAGACAGTACCAAATTTAAAGTGCTTATAGATGAGAACATGCCATCTGAAGAGTTTCAGGGCATTTTACTGTGTGCCCAGTGGCTGAGTTAGGGCAAATTATCTGAGAAGTATTGTAGAATAAGATTATTCTGTTTTTTGAAGAAAAGCAAATCTAAAAGTCTTCAGATTAGAATCTATGGGTTAACAGCAGTTTGCTTATGTTTAAAATAATAATTATTGCATCAGTACCTCCCTTTAGAGGCAGTCATTTTGGGGCAGCTGGGTGGCTCAGTG
This sequence comes from Suricata suricatta, assembly GCF_006229205.1. Lineage (NCBI taxonomy): Eukaryota > Metazoa > Chordata > Mammalia > Carnivora > Herpestidae > Suricata > Suricata suricatta. Next base: position 37,075,016 of record NC_043702.1, on the reverse strand, counting down.
ATTGGGTCTCCAACGTTGGCTCAGGTCATGATCTCACAATTTGTGAGTTCGAGCCCCATATCAGGCTTGGAGCCTGCTTCATATACCTTGTCTCCTCC
>NC_043702.1:37064819-37074818 GCF_006229205.1 Suricata suricatta | reverse complement strand
TGAAAGCCATGATTAATTTTTACTGATGACTGTAGGGAGCCACAGCACATATTTTATAATGTATGCTGTGGAAAAGAGCAACAGAAATAGTCAGAGATAAAAAAAAAAAAAAAAAAAAAAAAAAGAAGAAGGATCCTGCTTGAGAGAACAAGAGAAATTTCCTGAGGTAAAATGTGTTTTTATGCAGTCTTTCAAAAAAAAAAAAATACCAATATTAGCAATCAAAATTTAACAGTTCCTGAAAGTGTCCAGTAACTCAAGCCAAGAAGTGTTTTTCCTCCACAGGTAGAAAACAAAACACAAAGAATGGGAAAAGTCAGTTTACGTAAAAAATTTTGGATGACATTTTGTCTGATTCAGGAATAGATCAGTAATGCTCATCATCGATTTGTATGAACGGGTTGTGATTAATAGGAAGAAAATGTGGGAAAACACAATTTGGAGATTAGTGAGTAAATATTAATGATTTCAGGGTGCCTGGGTGGCTCAGTCGGTTAAACCTCCAACTTCGGCTCAGGTCAGATCTCACATTCGTGGGTTCGAGCCCCGCATCAGGCTCTGTGCTGACAGCTAGCTCAGAGCCTGGAGCCTGCTTCCAGTTCTGTGTCTCCTTCTCTCTCTGCCCCTGCCCCTCTCATGCTCTGTCTCTCTCTGTATCAAAAATAAATAAAACATTAAAAAATATATATCTTAAAAAAATATTAATGATTTCATTCCTGAAAATGATCATTTTCTGTAAAGAGAAAGATGTAATTATCTTTCTTAGTGTTAAAATGTAATTCATCATATAAGAATTTGATTAAATTTTATAATTCTCTCAATAAAACACAAGACTCAATGTCCTCTCCTTGCACATTGACAATTCTAATTATCCATAGTCAAAATGTTTTTGAATGTTAGGTATCACACTCTTTAAAAAATTGAAACTATTATCCACAAAGTCTCACTGTTATGTTCATAATGTTAATTTGGAGTTTTCTAAAAAAAATTTTTAATGTTTATTTTTGAGCTAGAGAGAGACAGAAAAAGAGAGAGAATATAAGCAGTGGAGGAACAGAGAGATAGGGAGACACAGAACCCAGAGCAGGCTCCAGGCTCTGAGCTGACAGCACAGAGTCTGATGCAGGGCTCGAACTCACAGACTGTGAGATCATGACCTGAGCAGAAGTCAGATGCTTAACCAGCTGAGCCACCCAGGCACCCCTGGCATTTTCATAAGCAATAGAAACCAAATGAGTTATCTCAGTACATGTAAATGGCTATAGCCTACTTTTAGTTATTGAAATAGCTGTTAGTTAAAATAGCAATCTTTACATGATTAGAAAAACTTAGGATTACTTTTACAAGTTTTAAGGATTCTCTGTGATTTTTCCAAACTCATGCATATTTTTCTTTTTAAAGTATGTAAATATATATATAAATATGTAATTAATGATCCTTATTTTATTATTCTTCTGTTTTACCCTAGATAAAAGTTAAACAGCTAGAAGAACAACTACATTCTTTTACTGAAACCAGTTCACAGAATGACCATCTGCGCAAGTTGAACAAGGCTCTAGAGGTCAATTACGCTCAGGTGGGATTAATAGCTGTAAAACAGACTGCTGTTATGTTGTTTTAATTAGGTTTTAAGAAATTGATGCCTTTCTCCCCACCTTACCATACAGTCCCAGAAAGATGAATATTCTCTCATTTAACTCAATTGAACAAACATATTTTTACACACCCCCAATGTACAAGGTTTTGCTAAAGTGTAGAAAAATAAAGATACCTGAAGCAGGATTGGGACATTTAACTTATTTATGTTCTAATTGGAGGCTTAGGCGTATACTCATAAACTGTACTATAGAATTAAAAGTTATGTCTTTGAGAAGCAAAATAGATTGTGATATGAGTGAGCATTCATAGGGAGCATCATTGTAATGAAAGCATTGAGAAAGGCTTTCATAGAGGAAGTGGTTTGTTAATTATAGGCAAACTCAGACCTCAGTGCCAACAAGATATAACTGCAGGAGACAGCTCACTCGAAAGAAGTGTTAGTGCTACTTGCCTTCATGGTGGCTACTGAGGCTGAAAACCTTTTGTAAGTCACATAACATTTTAATGAACGAATAGGGAAAAGTTAGACAAACAAGATACAAAACATGTAATGAAGAAAATAATCGAAGAATGTGTAACCAAAACAAAGTGATTCATTTCAGTGATTTACAAATATACCATGTGTGAATTTTTTTCTAAAACTTACTTAAATATGTCTGACTTCTGTTATCTATAATATTTCAGTTTGTATGCCGCTGGTAACCAGGGAGCTAGAATGTGTCTTCAAATAGAATACTGTTAGGATTCTAGCCATCTGACTCTCCTGGAAAAGAGGGCCTCATTAGATATACTCTCCTACAGGGAATTTGATTTAAGGAAGGCTTCTTTCTTCACTAGGACAACTTTACAGTGTGATTTCTTAATTCTGAAAGCAAAGGAACACATTTTCAAGCGTATTTTCCATCACAGCTTCATTTAGAACTTTGTGTTATTCCTCATCATAAAAGGAGCAATCGTTGAAAAATAACTCTAGATTTAGTTGTCTTACTGTTTTTGATTGGTGATGCCTCCAAGAAAAAGGAAATCTCCGGAGAGGCCCGCATCTTCAAAATTCATTGAAAGCTATAGGCCCCATGTAAACAATATAAAGGAAAGAACTTCATCAGTTGGTTTACCCAGTGTTATCCCAAACTCTGCACGCCATGTGACCTTTGCACCTACCCTGACATCTGTGAGAGCTTCTCAGGAGATTGGAGACTCTAGAATCTCTCTAAAGACTCTTTTGAATGCTATTAAAACCATGGAGGGAAGACTGGAAGGTAAAATAGACATTCTTGCTTCAAGACCATTAATAAATGAGTCACCAAGTTTTCTTAAACGGGATTTGGTAAGTAAAGACCACAAATTAAATCATAAGGAAATTTCAGATTTATACAACAATGGAGAAAAGTAGTAACAATCCAGAAAGATAATGTATGGAGGTATGAGGAACAACAAGAAAGCTTCTTCACAGATAAGAAAAACTGACAATATAGATTGACACCATTATTTTGGTTATCACATGTCTAATTTTTAGACATATAAAGATTTGGATTAATACCCATTGAGTTTTTAATATGATTTTGAGTTTTTACAAATTCAAAACATACACCTAATCTTAATATTCATGGTAAAATGTTTAAAGCCTGATTTTATCTAAGAAATTTTTTTAATGTTTATTCATTTTTTCAGACAGAGATAGAGCATGAGTGGGGGAGAGGCAGAGAGACAGAAAGAGAGACACACAGGATCTAAAGCAGGCTCCAGGCTCTGAGCTGACAGCACAGAGCCTGATGCGGGGCTCGAACTCACAGACTGTGAGATCATGACCTGAGCCAAAGTTGGACACTTAACCATCTGAGCCACCCAGGCGCCCCTAAAGCCTGATTTTAAAATAGAAATACATTCATCAAAGCTCCAAGAACTGGCACATTGGGAAAAAATTTTTTGAGTATTATGATCTTAGTCTTAGGGTTGTTTTTTTTTTAAATGTGAACCTTACAGCATAGTCTAAATGCCTTAACTGAGTCATTGGTGAAAATTATAATAAAATTGAAAACCACAACTACTTAATAAAAAAAAAGCAGGAACCAACATCTACTGAGAGCCTATCATGTCTCAGGCTTTTCTTTATTTGTTTATTTGTGAGAGAGCACGTGAGCCAAGAAGAAGAGCAGAGGGAGAGAGAGGGAGAATCTTAAGCAGGCTCAGTGCAGAGCCCAACATGGGGCTTGAACCCATAACCCTGGGCCAAAATCAAGAGACGCTCAACTGACTGAGCCACCCGGGTACCCCTGGAAAATATTTTTGAAGGAAAACTTTTTAGAACATACATCTTTGCTCAATATTTAAAAACAGAAAGTGTTATAGCTTGTTTTCTAGAGTTGACAACAATTTAGATCTTTTCACTAAACATTTTTGCTATTGACCTCTTCATATATATCTTAAAAACACTGGTAAAAGTATATATTCTTCCTTAGGTCTGTTTCTAGAACAAAATCTGATAGGTCATCAGAGCCTATGAATTGGCATCCTTTGTAATATTCTTAGATCCTTAGAGAAAAAGTATTTCAAACGTTACAGGTAAAAGGTGTTTTTAATTTTTATTTATTTTTATTTTTCAATATAATTTATTGTCAAATTGGCTTCCATACAACACCCAGTGCTCATCCCAACAAGTGCCCTCCTCAAAGCCTGTCACCCATTTTCTCTTCTCCCCCAACCCCCACCAACCCTCAGTTTGTTCTCTCTATATAAGGGTCTTTTATGGTTTGCCTACAGGTAAAAAGTTTTAAGGAAGTGTAATAATGTTGAGGAAGATGTGGGGAAAAAAATAGTCTTTGTTGTTGCTGTTGGAAGTGTAAAATGGTACAATTTACAGTGGAGGACAGTTTAATATTTATCATTTCACCCCACAGTTGTACTTCTAGGACTTTCTCCTACAGATATACTAGCTTATACATATGACATGTCTACAAGATTACTTACTGAAGTATTGTTTGTTAATAGCAAAAGACTAGAAGTAACCAAAATTTCATTAATAAGACACTAGCTAAATATGGTGTTTTCATGGTTTAGAATACTGCTTGTACATATGTATGTATTACTGGGTTAATACAATCAAGGCTCAGAAGAGTATACAGAGTATTTTATTATTTTTAGTAAAAGGGGTAGGGGAATAAAAAATATATACATATGTGAGTACATATATTTTCACTTATGCATAGAATATCTCTGTAATGAAATAATAATAATAAATTGGCAACTTTATTTTTGAAGAAGAAAACTGGGTGACTGGAAACATTTTCACTTTACCCTTTTGTATCTTAAGAATAATGCGAATGTGGGGCACCTGGGTGGCTCCGTCAGTTAGGCAGCCTACTTGGGCTCAGGTCATGTTCTCACGGTTTGTAAGTCGAGCCCCGGGTTGGGCTCTGTCCTGACAGCTCAGAGTCTGGAGCCTGCTTTGGATTCAGTGTCACCCTCTCTCTCTCTGCCCCTCCCCCCTCATGCTCTGTCTCTGTCTCTCAAACATAAAAATGAACATAAAAAAGAATAATGTGAATGTGCTACCAATTCAAAATCATTTTATGAATATTTCATTTTCAACAAGTGGAGGTAGAGAAAGGATGGTTTTTTCAACAAATGGTACTTGAGCAGTTGGATATCCATATGCAAAACCAAAAACCTTTGATCTATACCTCACACCGTATATAAAAATTAAAATGCATCAGAGTCCTGAATGTAAAATCTTAAACTGTAAAAGTTGCAGAAGAAAATGTAGGAGGAAATCTTTATGGTCTTAGATTACTAAGAGATATCTTAGAAATGACATCAAAAGCAGCATGATCCATAAAAGGGGAAAAGAAGAATGTGCTGACAGCTTATGCTCTTTAAGTATTAAGAGAATGAAGACACAAGCCTTAGACTGGGAGAAAATATTTGCAAATCACATATCTGATAAAGGCATTGTCTTTAGAATGTATTACATCTTAAAACTCATTAGGAAGAAAACAACTCCATGGAGTGCCTGAGGGGCTCAGTCTGTCAAGCATCTGACTTCATCTCCGGTCATGATCTTATGATTTGTGAGTTCAAGCCGCAAGTTGGGCTCTGAGCTGACAGCTGGGAGCCTGGAGCCTCCTTCGGATTCTGTGTCTCCCTCCGTCTCTGCCCCTCCCCTGCTCACATGTGTGTTTTCTCAAAAATAAACATTTATAAAAAAAATAATAAAGTAGGTTACCAAAAAAAGAAAACTCAAAAAAAGAAAGATGTTAAACATGAATCATTAGGGAAATGCAAATTAAACCACAGTGAGATACTACCACATACCTATTAGAATGTATAAAACTGAACAGCTGTTCACACCAAGGGTTAGTGAGGATGCAGAGCAACTGGAACTCTCCTAACGCTGCTGAAGGGAGTGTCAGATAGTACAACCCTGAAAAATGGTTCGGTAGTTTCTTAAAAAATTAAACACTATATATAACCAGTCATTCCACTTACAAGCAAAGATAAATGAAAGCGTATGTCTACACAAAGACTTGTACACGGCTGTCCATAGCAGCTTATATCTCAAAAACTCAAGTGTTCAGAAGGTGAAAGGATAAATAAACTGTGGTATTATTCTAGTATATAATACTGTTCAGCAATAGAAAGGATTGAACTATTGATACATCAAAAAAAAATGGAATGAATCTCAAAGTGAAAGAAGCTATATAAAAAAAGGAGTACATACAATATAATTCCATTTATATAAAAATCTTGAAAATAAAAACTATTGTGACAAAACAGCTTAGTTTCCTTGTGTGGAGGTGTGAAAACAAGGAGAGACAAAAAGAGGAGATTACAAAAGGGCATGAGGGAATTTTTTTTTAATGTTTATTTTTTTAAAGAGTATGAGGGAGGGGCAGAGAGAGAAGTCACAGAATCTGAGGCAGGCTCTAGGCTCTCAGTTGTCAGCACAGAGTCAGACATGGGGCTCGAACCCACCAACCTTGAGATCATGACCTTAGCTGAAGTCAGGTACTCAATGGACTGAGCCACCCAGGCATCCCATGAGGGAACTTTTCAGATGATGGAAATGCTTATTTTGATAGTGGATTCAAGAGCTTATGTATATGTCAGAACTAAACTTTAAATATACACAATTTATTGTATGTCATTTTTACCTCAGTGATGCTGATAAAAAAATAATGTGAATGCATTACCCATACAAAAGTTAATAATATTAAAATGTTTAAAATCTTTGAAATGACAGAACTCTAGAGATCTAGAACAAATTATTGGTCACCACAGGACTGGGGATGGGTTTGGGAGAGTGTGTATATACACAAAGAAGTAGCACATGTGAATTCTTTTGTGGTGACGAAACAGTTCTGATTGTGATGGGGTCACATGAATAATGTGCATGAGGTCACATTACATACACGTTACATACATGCACGCTCACAGAGACGAATGCAGGTTTTTTAAAAAAGTGGTGAAAACTGTAAGTTCTGTGGTCCAGTTAATCTAGTGAACTGTAATGCACCAAAGTCAGTTTCCTACTTTTGATGTTGAACTGTAGCAGTGTGAGATGTCACCACACCATGAGGAGCAAGGTGAAGAATGCATGGGATATTTTTCAGTACTTTTGCAACATCCTATGAATCGAATTACTTCAAAACTTTTCTTGGGGCACCTGGGTGGCTCAGTCGGTTAAGCGTCCGGCTTCCGGCTTCGGCTCAGGTCATGATCTCACGGTTTGTGGGTTTGAGCCCCGCGTCGGGCTCTGTGCTGACAGCTAGCTCAGAGCCTGGAGCCTGCTTAGGATTCTGTGTCTCCCTCTCTCTCTGACCCTCCCCTGCTCATGCTGTCTCTCTCTGTCTCTCAAAAATAAATAAAAAACATTAAAAATTTTTTTTAACTTTTCTTTAATATTTAAAGTAGTGTGGTCATTTGAAATGATTGTGTAGAAAAAAAGAAAAAACATATTTCAAGGATATAGAATTCTCATACTTCTAATTAGGATGCATTCTTCTATAACACATTTTCTTGACACTACTTATTCATCTTTGCTTTTGTTATATTCTTTCAGTTGTTATACAGTAAAACCTTGGATTGTGAGTTACTTGTTCTGTGAGTGTTCTGCAAGACAAGCAAACATTTCTAGTAAATTTTAACTTGATAAACGGGCAATGTCTTGTAGTACGCGTAGTACGTGATACCAAATGTCCCATGATCACAGCTGAGCCAGGGGTTCTTGAAATTTGCTTGATACACATGTGCTTTGGTTTACAAACACATTAACAGAACGAATTATGCTCTCAAACCAATCTTTTACTCTGTTTTTAAAATCCAGGATAACCAGTTCCCCCACCTCCATTTTATATCTAACCTTCATAGTCTTACCTCCTTTATCACTTGCCCTGTACTTTCATGGAAATTGACATATATTAGGTTTGCTCATTTTTATTCACACGGATTTTTTTTTTTTTACTTTGTAGTTTTCTTTAAAGGGAAAAGTAGCTAATAAAGCTGGTTTTTATTATAGTGGATAAGCGTACTTAATTGAACATTTTAAGTTTGGTTTGCAAATTGCTTTGTCTTATTACTGATTTATAGTGCTTTGTACAAGTTATTTATCGTTCCTTGTTTTCTACTAAGGTGAAATCCATTCTTGAAAAGAATGAAGAGGAGCTCTCCAGAGCAGTAAAGTGTCGTGATGCAGCCCTGAAAGAGAGTCAGAAGTTGAAAGGGGACCTCGAGGCTTTGGAGGACAGAGAGAACAGGAAGGCAAGGCATCAGTCCTTTTTGAAAGTTTATTGAAATGAGGTGCTTAAGAAATCTTACACAAGTCATATTCCTTCGTTTCTTGCCAACTTTAGTAAGGATGAGGATTGATCAGAGGAGGGTTTTTTTTTCTATTGATAACTTTAGAAAAGTTTAAAATATTTTCCTAAAAATATATAATTTAACTCCCAGGTTTTTTTTTTGTTCTTTTATTTTTTTTTTAAATGTTGATTTTTGAGAGAGTATGTGAGAGCAAGGGAGGGGCAGAGAAAAAGTAAGACAGAGAGACAGAGATACAAAGCGGACTCCACTCTGACAGCAGAGACCCCCATTCAGGGCTCTAACTCACAAGCTTTGAGATCACGATGTAAGCCAAAGATGCTTAACTGACTGAACCACAGGTGCTCCTGTTTTGTCTCAGAGGGAGACAGAGAACATGCATGCACAAGCAGGGGAGAGGGGCATAGGGAGAGAGAGGGAGAATCTTAAGCAGGTTCCACGCTCAGTCAAGCCCAATGCAAGGCTCGATCCCCCTACACTGGATTTGTGACTTGAGCCAAAATCAAGAGTTGGACATTCAACTGACTGAGCCACCCAGGCGTTCCCTTACTACCAATGTTTTTGTTTTGTTTTGTTTTGTTTGGGGTGTTCCAGTTTGGGGGTTCTTTTGAGAGAGCACAAACCTGGGACAGGCAGAGGAGGGAGACAGAGGATCTGAAGTGTGCTCTGGATTGACAACACGGACCCTATGAAGGGCTAAAACTCAGGAGCTATGAGATCATGACCTGAGCCAAAGTCGGACACTTAACCAACTGAGCTACCCAGGCACCTTCCAATTTTTTTTTTAATAGTTTACTGTCAAATTAGTTTCCATACAACACCCAGTGCTCTTCCCCACAAGTGCCCTCCTCCATCACCACCATCTCTTTTCCCCCTGCCCTTTCCCCTTCAACCCTCAGTTCGTTTTCAGTATTCAATAGTCTCTCAAGTTTTGCGTCCCTCTCTCTCCCCAACTCTCTTTCCCTATTCCCCACCCCCCTGGCCCCCCATTAGGTTTCTCCTGTTCTCCTGTTAGACCTATGAGTGCAAACATATGGTATCTGTTCTTCTCCGCCAGACTTATTTCGCTTAGCATGACACCCTCGAGGTCCATCCACGTTCCTACAAATGGCCAAATTTCATTCTTTCTCATTGCCATTTAATTCTCCATTGTGTGTATATATATACCACATCTTCTTGATCCACTCATCAGGTGATGGACGTTTAGGCTCTTCCCATGATTTGGTTATTGTTGACAGAGCTGCTTTGAACATTGGGGTACCTGTGCTCCTATGCATCAGCACTTCTGTATCCCTTGGGTAAATCACTAGCAGTGCTATTGCTGGGCCATAAGGGAGTTCTATGGATAGTTTTTTGAGGAACCTCCACACTGTTTTCCAGAGCGGCTGCACCAGTTTACATTCCCACCAACAGTGTAAGAGGGTGCCCATCTCTCCACACCCTCTCCAACAACTGTAGTCTCTTGATTTGTTCATTTTAGCCACTCTGACTGGTGTGAGGTGGTATCTGAGTGTGGTTTTGATTTGTGTTTCCCTGATGATGAGTGATGTTGAGCATCGTTTGATGTGCCTGTAGGCCATCTGGATG
>NC_043702.1:37054179-37064719 GCF_006229205.1 Suricata suricatta | reverse complement strand
TTCATAAGTTTTCTATAGTTTTTATCATATAGGTCTTTTACATCCTTGGTTAGGTTTACTCCTAGGTATTTGATGGTTTTTCGTGCAATCGTCAATGGGATCAGTTTCTTGATTTCTCTTTCGGCTGCTTCATTTTTGGTGTATAGGAATGCAACTGATTGCTGTACATTGATTTTGTACCCTGCAACTTTACTGAATTCATTGATCAGTTCTAGAAGGCCTCTAGTGGAGTCGATTGAGTTTTCCATGTAGCGTATCATGTCATCTGCAAAAAGTGAAAGCTTGACTTCTTTACCAATTCTGATGCCTTTTATTTCCTTTTGTTTTCTGATTGCTGATGCTAGGACTTCCAGCACTATGTTAAACAACAGTGGTGAGAGTGGGCACCCCTGTGGTGTTCTTGATCTCAGGGGGAAAGCTCTCAGTTTTTCCCCATTGAGGATGATATTAGCTGTGGGCTTTTCATAACTGCTTTTATAATGTTTAGGTAAGTTCCTTCTATCCCGACTTTCTCAAGGGTTTTTTATTAAGAAAGGGTGTTGTATTTTGTCAAATGCTTTTTCTGCATCTATTGACAGGATCATATGGTTTTTATCCTTTCTTTTGTTTATGTGATGGATCACACTGATGGATTTGCGAATAATGAACCAGCCCTGTAACCCAGGAATAAATCCCACTTGATCATGATGGATAATTCTTTTCATATGCTGTTGAATTCGATTTGCTAGTATCTAGTTGAGTATTTTTGCCTCTGTATTCATTAGGATATTGGTCTGTAGTTCTCTTTTTTTGCTGGGTCTCTGGTTTGGGTATCAAGGTGGTGCTGTCTTCATAGAATGAGTTTGGAAGTTTTCCTTCTATTTCTATTTTCTGGAATAGTTTGAGAAGAATGGGTATGAGCTCTGCTTTAAATGTCTGATAGAATTCCCCTGGGGAGCCATCCAGCCCTGGGCTTTTATTCGTTGGGAGATTTTTGATAACGGATTCAATTTCTTCACTGGTTATTGGTCTATTCATGCTTTCTATCTCTTCCTGTTTGAATTTTGGTAGTGCATGTGCATTTAAGAATTTGTCCATTTCTTCTAGGTTGTCCAGTTTGTTGGTATATAATTTTTGATAGTAATCTCTGATGACTGCTTATATTTCTAAGGGATTGTTTGTAATAGATCCTTTTTCATTCATGATTTTGTCTGTCTGGGTGCTCTCTCTTTTCTTTCTGAGGAGTCTGGTTAGAGGTTTATCAATTTTGTTTATTTTTTCAAAGAACCAACTCTTGGTTTCATTGATCTGCTCGACTGTTTTTTTGGATTCTATATTGTTTATTTCTGCCCTAATCTTTATTATTGCTTTTCTTCTGCTGGGTTAGGGGTGCTCTTGCTGCTTCCCTTCCAGTTCCAGTAGGTGCTCTGTTAGATTTTCAATTTGCGCTTTTTCTAGTTTGTTGAAATTGGCCTGGATTGCACATTCCAATGTTTTTTAACTTCCAGTCTTGAGAGTCCTAATGTTTTCTGTTGAAAATCATCTCACCTTGGTAACAATAGCCTGTCTACTGTGGGTTATTAACATGTTCCTAATTCTGATGGGCTTCAGGTGTGTTCTTTTCTGGTCCCAAGATAACTGATCAGGTCCAGAGCATACCAGCCTTGGACCACATCTAGAACCAGAAGTTACTGATCCCACTGTCTCCAGTTAATACATATGCTGTGACATGAGACTTGGGAAGTACTGCAGAGTTCTCCACAGGATGTGGGGTCTAGCTTTCTTTTTCTCAAAGTCACAATGACTTATGATCTTAACCAAATAACAAAATATGGTTCAATTATGCCTCTTAGCATTTTTCTATGCTTGATTTCCATATTCTTGCCTAGAAGTAATGGAATTCAGCAGGAGCCACACCAGAATAAGTATAAAGGATCAAATATCTTTGTCTTGTTTTATTTTCTATTAGGTGGGAAACTTTCAGAGACAACTAGCAGAGGCTAAAGAAGACAACTGCAAAGTTACAGTTATGTTGGAGAATGTGCTGGCTTCCCACAGTAAGATGCAAGGTGCTCTGGAAAAAGTACAAATGGAGCTTGGGCGGAGGGATTCAGAGATTGCAGGCCTCAAGAAAGAAAGGTACTAGAGGTTTTTTCTTGTCTTTGTGCATGTAGCTGTCTGCTCCATTTATAGTAAGGAATGGCGTGCAGTCAAGAAACAAATTCGCTTCATTTTTTAAAGTTTATCTATTAATGTCTGTTTGTTTTGAGAGAGCAAGGGCATATGAGCAGAGGAGGGGCAGAGAGAGAGAGAGAGAGAGAGAGAGAGAATCCCAAGCAGGCTTCATGCTGTCAGGGCAGAGCCCAACATGGGGCTCAAACACAAGAGCTGTGAGATCATGACCTGAGCTAAAACCAAGAGTCAGACACTTAACCGACTGAGCCACCCAGACGCCCTGAGAAATAAAGTCCCTTTAAAATAAAGAACTAGCCCCTGTTTGAGGAAACATCTTAGGAACTTGACTGAAAAGCAAGGGCTATTGGTGAATGCACTAGCCTCTGTCTCCAGATTTCCCTACCTGCTCTCCCATACGGGTCCTGGATCTGAGCCGTGGCCTCCAGCTGGGTTCCCAGCCTCTAGCCCAGCCATCCCTGCTGCAGACTGGCTGCCCCACAGCCCACACCCTGTGTCCTGGTTATTTCTTCTGTCTGATGGGGTTTTGTGCATTTCAATGTCCTTTGAAAACCAATGTTCTTATTTGTATAGTCTTTAGATAAGGGGAGATTTTTGTTCGAAATCAAGGACCTCCCTTCAGTTCTGAACAGGGTTTTCCTCCAATTTCAACCGGAAGTTTTACATATTTTCCTTTCCCTATTTTACTGTTCTCTAACTATTAATATGACAATTTACCCCAATTATTATGTATGTTATTCTGTAAAAGTCCTCTGGTTTAGCTTGACATTTCAGAAATGGTGAAATGTAGACCTATTCCATAAAATATGGTATTATAAAAAATAAAGATCTAGAAAATTAGAGAGCATCTGGAAGTAGAAATAAACATGACTTACAAAAATTGAAAATTCCCATATTTTGTAGTGATATAAAGGAGTGTGTATTCTAGAAATTCATGTACTATATTGCTGCTACCCTTTAAACCTGCCCTTGGGTCTACAGAGTAGTAATTATCTAGATAATTGAAGCTCCGTGCCTATTTGAGTTTGAATTATCTATTTATTAGTATTCTATTAAATATTAATTATTTTACATGAATCATTCTGAGAACTACTTTTAGCCATGTTTTAGAACTAAACTCCTTTGAATGTTTCAAGTTGCATAAAAGATTCCCCTTGAGGTTAATGAACAAATAGCTTCAGTTTAAGAAGTCCTCTGAAATATATTGTGATGGGTGTATTAGAGCTGCGTATTGTCCCTCTGTTCTGGGAGAACAAGTGCCAGTTTTACATTCTCCATTGTGCTTATCTTTAGTTTTTACACATTATAAGTGTGCATTACCTCTGAACTTAAGGGGATGGTATTGAAAATTGTTTACCATTCACAATAAAATTCTAGGTAGCTGTGGTATTAGAAGCGAAATCTCAACAGCAGGCCTATCCACCTAGAGGCGATATATTTTTGTGCTGATGATATATGTATATGGTATAAAATTAGCAGCTCATAAGTTAGTAACAAGTATTGATGGCTTAATGTATCAATCCACATTGAATCATAGATGGGACAAATTCTTTTTTTTAACATTTATTTTTAAGAGAGAGACATGATGTAAAGCAGGGATGGGCGGAGAGAGAGAGAGAGAGGAGGAGGAGACACAGAACCTGAAGCAGGCTCCAGGCTCTGAGCTGTCATCACAGAGTCTGACGTGGGGCTCCAACTCACAAACCGTGAGATCATGACTTGAACCAAAGTCGGACGCTCAACCGACTGGGCCACCAAGGCGTGGATGGGACATATTTTTAATCCCTGGAAGTCTTCGTTTCTTAACCTGAAGCTGAGGCTACTAATTGTCACCTGCCAACTCTCAGGTATTCTGAGCATCTGTAGTTATTTGAGCTTCTTAGAATAAGAGTGTCCTGTAGCTCCCAATGATAGTGGTGTCATTCCTAGATGGTTCTTTTCTCTAGTCACTCTTGCTGTGTTTCCCATTTTCAGGGCTCTAAACCAGCAGAGGGTGCAGAAGCTGGAGGCAGAAGTGGACCAGTGGCAGGCCAGAATGCTTGTTGTGGACGCCCAGCACAACAGCGAGGTAAGGGCCACTTTTACAGATGATCATATTATTTTTGGTTTTATTGGGACATTCCTTTTTTAGGAAAATGAAGTAAATAAGTAGATTTATTTTTCATTGAAGTCTGAGTTATGGTTACAAATGGGAAGTGGGCCATCTACTGGCAAACCAGGACCACAGTGATGCCTAATTCTCTTTTTCTGATATGGTTTACCTCTTTTTTACTTATTAATGCATAAATGATTGCAGAAGTTAAACAGCTTAGGGAATAACTTGTAATTTAAGTCAGAAGTAGCTGGACCCCACTATTAATAAAGGGACACACAGTGTGTGCTCATGGGTATATGCATAGATCTACATATATGCACATATATTAAGCCTTGGATATTTCATGTAAATAAGCCTTTTCTAAAAGGATATACAAGGAACAATTGCTAGTTCTTCTCTCTCAACGTAGTGACACCAGAAGGTTATAAGATTGGAAGAGGGAACGTAACTACTTTAAATTTTTTAAAATAGTAGGTTGGCTCCATTTTTCAAAGCTCCCTAGTAATCCACGGAGCTTACTTTTCCCATTGCTTTCTCAGAGTCTCCTAAGCAGTGTCTGTAGTAAATTCTCACATCTGTATTCCAGGCCTCTGGAATCTTTGGTTTGGGTTCTATCCAGTTATTGTTTTGATGGCATTTGATGATAAAGTGTAAGGAGTGAATATATAGTGTTACAGACTTACAGCTGTGACAGTGGAATTAAAAAGAGTCTTCTCTCTTTCAGATGGAGCCCCTACAGAAAGCTCTAGATGTAGCTAGAGAAGACAACAGGAAACTGGCTTTGAGCCTCGAGCAGGCTCTCCAGACAAATAATCATCTACAAACAAAGCTTGATCATGTTCAGGAGAAATTGGAAAACAAAGAACTTGAGCGACAGAATTTGGAAACCTTCAAGTAAGGGCAGTATAGTCACAGGGAAATCAGGGAAGAGGCTCCGGAGGGGGGGTTACATTTGGCTCATTTACCTAAACCGGTTGAATGCTAATCTGCTTAGACATAGTCTCCGGGCAGGCTGAGCCCGGGCAGACCCCAGGACCAGACACGTGCTCATGTGGATTTCCTTTTCAGCTCTTCCCTCATGTGGTGTCAGCCTGTCGCCCCACAACAAGGTTAAACCAACGTTAAAGAATATTGCAGGTTTCTGCCAAGCCTTTTCTATCAAAAGCTGATGTGTCCTTTAGAAGATGATTTGGAAAAGGAATAGCCCAGCCTGGATGGAAGAGCCCTTGGAGGAGTGGGATGACTCCACCTGGGCAGATCTTAAACCACTGTTTTCCTTTTGGGCCTAAGATTATTAGTTAAGTCAATGCATCAAGTTCAAGTCAGGCCACCAGAGGAGTGTTTTTGTAACCTGCATCTAGGTAAATAGAATTCAGGTATAAATAAATTTCCATGGAAATTTTTACCCAAGAGAAATGCAGTGTGCACAAGACCTTTATGCCTTTCAGATCATGAATGTACAGATCTGAGGAAGGTATAAGCTAAAGAAGAGAAGGTATTTTTTCCTGTCCATGAGCTGTGCAAATTTTATCTAGTGAAATGTTGCTGGCTCAAGACTAATATTGGTTAACACAAGAGTATGCGTTTCACTCTTGGTTGGATCTCTTGATATTGAAAGACTTTTTGGCTTTTAAAGCTACAGGTAAATGCCTTTTTTCCCCCTTGTGTGAATGGGCTCCAGACCAATGAGGTTCACCTGGTGCCTGGTGTGCTTCTCATTTGTAAATCAGACGTTTCGGACAGCTGCAAGTGACCCTCCAGGCCTTCCTTACCTGCTAAGATGATTTCTAAGAGTCACTTTTTTTTTTTTTTAAACAGAGAACGTATGACTGAGGAATCCAAAATGGAAGCAGAAATGCATGCTGAACGCATAGAAGCCCTAAGAAAGCAATTTCAAACAGAGAGAGAAACAGCCAAGAAGGCAGCGCAACGGGAAATGACTGAGGTATGGAGTCAAGTGACAAAATGTTCTAGATGTGAATGCCTTTTAAGAGGAGAACCAGTTACAGGACTTCCAGGAATGGCTGCAGCTGTTCTGTGGCCCTTTTAATTTCTATTTGACCAGTATGCCCAAAGTGATCAAGCCATCTCTGTGCTCCCTGTAAATTGAAACAAACTTTCTGATTGATAGTTCTGTGCCCAGCAGAGGAATGTCTCAGTGACAGCTTTTCCGCTGGACAGCGATAACTGAGGGCAAGGGAAAGGCAGTGGCTATTGGATAGACATCAAGTCATCTGTCCCCTCAGTTCACTTCACTAGCACCCATCATTCCTCTGCCTTCTCCTGAGAGGCATGTATGGTCCATGCTCTGGTGCGTGCTAAGTGACCTTTATTTAATTTTTATCTCCTCTTTACAAAAGGAGACAAAGAGGGTAGAAAGCTGAGGACCTCTGTTGAATAACTGGAGGCGAGGTACAATTTTGAAGGGATTCAAAGCAAGGGAAAGTTGGATGTTAGGAGAAGAGGAGAAACCAAAGTACACGGTTGAGACAAAGCGAGCAGGGCTGGGAAGCCCAGTAGAAGGGGATGACCAAAGCTTAGAGAAATCAACAGGATGTGTGAGCAAATGAATAGGATTTCTCTCCCTTGATCAGAGCAGAGACTTTGGGGAATGCCTGAGAAAGAGTGGGTAGCTGAGATGTTGTCAGCAGGTAGCTAACCTTGACTGTCAGAATGCTAGAAGTGGGCTTCCCAGTCAAAGGGAGCTCTGTGCGTTCTGAGAAAGGGGTAGTGCACTGTAAGCGCAATTTAGGAAGGTTAGTCTGTGGTAGTGGAGATTAGGCAAGAATGGAGAACAGTTACTTTGGACTTTATAAGACTAGGGCCCAGCAACATGGTTCAGTTGAAAAGAGACCACAGGGCTATTTTAATAGAAAATCATTAAACAGACACTAAATGTTACATCATGAACGAAGAGGAAGGATGAATTGCAAATTACAAAACACTACATAAATATTAAAAAGTTATACAGAAAAATCTATGGGAAACAAAAAGGTGCACTGAAAGGCAGTACCTTTAATCAGAGGTAGTTGTCAGATATTTATAAAATGTAAATCCTTTTAACAAGCGTCGCTGAGATTGATGTCAGGGGTAGGCTCAAGGTGCACCACTTAAGGGTCCCAGTCTGCCTCTTATTAACAATGTGTACATTTTCTGTCTGTGATCATTTCTGAGTCTACTTCTTCCATCATAAAATGGAAATCATCTTAACTACCTTACATATATTTTCCAATTAAAAATAAAACCTAGAAAGTCATTATCACAGTGCCTATTAAGTACAAAGTAAGTGATAGCTGTTAGGGCTTACCCAGTTTTGACAAAGCTGTGATTAAAATAATGGCAGAATATCTAACAGGAAGTTAGTTGGGTGGTAATAAAAGACCAGCACTGTGTCATGAAGTTAGCATCTGAAGCAATGAGCTAGTGTAGAAAGAATAGAGGCAAAGAACTTTGCATGTTCCACACTACATGCAGAATACTGTGTTCTTTCATAGTAAACTTTGCAATGTAGCACAAAACAGGTTTACTAACAGACCCAAATATCTTTATGAAAGGAAGCCAAAAGTAGATAAAATATCAAAACATTACTAAACATAGGTTTATTTCAAATTGATCTAGATACCCACTAACTATGTCTCATTTAATTTATTTCAGTATAATTTCAAGGTTTCTGGTTACCAAAAAGATTTTAGAAGCTTTCATCCTCCATTTAACAATTACATTTAGATTACTCATGAAAATTTTATGAGGCATGAAAACAGCTAACCACGATCTTAAATTATCGCTCTTGCTGACAAATTCTGAGACACAGAGATGCTTCTTTAACTTTTAGTAAAACCTGGGTAAAAAAAAGTATTACAGCTAATGTTGATTTTTTTTAAATTTATTAATTTTTGAGAGAGCGCAAGTAGGAGAGGGGCAGAGAGAGAGGAGGAGACACAGAATCTGAAGCAGCACAGAGCCCAAACTCACGAACTGTGAGATCATGACCTGAGCCAAAGTCAGACACTTAATTGACTGTTGATAATCTTAAGATGTGGATGTTTTAATTAAAAGTAGCTTCAGGAGCACCTGGGTGGCTCAGTCAATAAAGCATCCGATTTCAGCTGAGGTCTTGATCTCATGGTTTCGCTCAGCACAAAGCCTGCTTCAGATCCTCTGTCCCCCTCTCTCTGCCCCTCCCCAGCGCACACATTCTTTTAAAACAAAAAAAAGGTAGCTCAAGTTCGTTGTTTGATTTGTTGAGATTACCCTAGATCATGTGAACCTGAGAAACATATGATTAAGATTGTCTATTTCTTAGAGAACACTTAATGTTTATTTGTCCTTAAACCAGTTAAATAAAGCTCTTTACAACATCATTTTTGCAATACCATTCAAAGGGAGAAAAAGCCTCTAATACGCATAAAAGACCTAAACATACAAATAGATCTTACAATTTTCATTTTATAATTTTAGTCTTGAGACAAGTACAGTAATGGAAAACTCACTAGTTTACAACAGTTGAATCCAAATTGTGTTCTTGGCAAATGGAATAAAGTTAAGATGACCTGTTCAGATGGCTAAAGCTGTTAATATTTTTGAGGGAGACTTATGGGCCTAGTTTTTAAAATACCCTTCCCTTTTCCCCCCCCCTCCTTGAAAGAATGGTGTTCATTCATGGAGATGGCCAAATAGAATACTTACATCTCACAAGGCACAGAAAAAGAATACAAGTTTCACCAAGGGATCCTTTGTTCCAAGTCCTGATCTTTTATGCTCTCTGTAAGCATTAGATGAAGAGAGAGGTGTGAGGATCAGTAAAAAGAATAAGAGGGCTTAGAATTGTTTCTAGAGCTGAATTTTTGTTCTTGTGCACTTAATTTATAAGACAAGTACAGTTTTAAGTTTTCAAAGAATTGGCTGCAACCTTGAATTTGTGGGCTGACCTACCTATCCCAATACATTATCTTTATTTGCTTCTTTATATCAGGGAGAGGATCCTCAAGGTAGAAGTCAAAAGATTCTTAGGTTCTAGATTTAGAGCTGTGTAAATCTTTCCACAGAGGCTTCAGAATGTTTCTCTTTCTCTCTGGGTACTAGTTTCATTTTAGCTCAGGGGAGAAGACTTTTTTCCCCTCAGCTTCACTCAGACCCAAAATATCAACACACAGGAGGTGAAAATAGTGCCATCATTGCAGAGAGGAAAAAGGAGCTTTTAAAAGTCTATCAGGGGAGGAGCCAAGATGGCGGAGAGGAAGGGAGCTCTGTAAACTCTGTCCGCCCCCTTTATCGAACCAAGAAGGATATTACTCTCATCTGCAAGAGCGGAAGGAGAAAATACGGACTCCAGAAAGAACAGAACCTTAGGATACCTGAGTGAGTGAGGGCAAACGGGGGAGATCTGAAAACAGGCCAGGCTGGGACAGGCAGGGGAGACAAGATCCCCAGCCAAACGTGAGGGAAGCGTGCGGAGCCCGAGAGACAAAGGGAAGAGACGGGAGCGCGCCTCCCAGCGAGAAGCAGCCAGAGCACGGCTCACCAGGGGTGCAGACTTCCCGGCGAGAAGCGGTCGGGGCTGCGGCTGCACCAGGGGCGAGCAATTCGAACTTGGTTTTGGGAACGGGACCACGGACTGCATTTCCACGGCGCACCTCACCCCCTGCACGGACTGTGCAAATCCCGGGTGCCCACAGGAAAAAATAGGGCCCACACCTACTCAACCTACGACAAGGAGTCCGTGGCAGGTGGAGGCCTGGGCGCCAGCTTAGACTGCAGGAGCTACCAGCTCATTTCCAGCAGCGCCCAGCACCTTGAGCAACAGCTATCTGAAACCAAGAGAGACTCAGCGTTTTTTTTCTTTTTCCTTTCCCCCATGGCAATCGCGATCCTGGCTGGGGACTCCCCAATTCTGTGAAGGTGCACACTTCACCTCCTGCTGCTCATTTCGCCTCAGGCAGGGGCAGAGCTTCTCAGAACAGCCTCCAAGACCTACCACATCAAACCACGCCCATCCACCAGGGGGAGCTGCTGCTGTTATTTTTTTTTAAAATAAAAAAATTTTTCACTTGTTTCATACTTATTTCCTTGTCATTACTACCTCTTTTTCCTTTTTCTTTACTCAATTCTTTTAAATTTTACTCATTTTCCTTTCTCCCTTACTTTCTCACCTTCTTGCAACCCAGATATATTCTCTTGTATCTCATCCTTACCTCTCCCCTAAACTGGTCATACACTTTAAAACGGTCTACTGTCCTTTGTTGTCTCCGACCCTCTTTTATATAGTTTTTTTTT
>NC_043702.1:37040960-37054079 GCF_006229205.1 Suricata suricatta | reverse complement strand
AGGTCTAGCAGGAAAACAGGAGAGACCTAATGGAGAACCTGGGGGAGCGGAGGAGGGAGAGAGAGTTGGGGAGAGAGAGGGATGCAAAGCTTGAGAGACTATTGAATGCTGAAAATGAACAGAGTTGAAGGGGAAGGGGGATGGGGGAAAAGAGGTGATGGTGATGGTGGAGGGCACGTAAGGGGAAGAGCACTGGGTGTTATGTGGAAAACAATTTGACAATAAAATATTATGGAAAACAAAACAAAACCAAAAAAAAGTCTATCAGGCTATCTTCGGACCATGAACTCCTTTAAATCCTTTCAAATATCTTGCCAGGATTTAGCCAGGACAAACAGTAAATATTCCTAGCAGTATTAAAACAACCCCCTGAATGCAAGAGAGAACTCAAGAGAGTACGAAAGATACTACCCTCCCAAGATCAGTGCTTTTCCCAAAGATAACCAAAAGAAAGAATTGTCTTGGCTGCCAGCAGGCCCCCAGCCATGAACGGGATGCACCCGTTTCTGTCCAGCCTCGGACCTGGTGGTTGCCTAGCCAAGTTCGCAGGACATAAGACAAGATAAACAGAAGCCAGTAGCTGTCCCTGGGTGAGAAAGGAACAACGAGCAGTGGGTGCCCAACAGCAGATTTTGAGACACAATTCCAAGATTAATTCTTAAGCTGTTTTTTGCCTGTCACTCTGAATGTGGAAAGGAAAGGACAGCGTGAAATTTTTTTACCTTCCTCTTTCAGCCACACATCACAGACATCTGAGAAAGCTGACTCTGGTGAGAATTCTCAGTCTTGGCTAGCTTCTGCTAGTTGTCCCAGATCCCATCTGTAGGCTCTGGGCACGTGGGGTGTTCCAGCAGATCTCATTCTAGTCCCCAGAAACCACAGAGAAGGGAAAGTAGTTTACCCTTTATGAGTGCTTGGCTTTGCTTTTCTAGAGCACCTTCTCTGGAGCACCTCATACATGGGTCGTGTGTCTAGGTTAAAAGTTTTCCACTGTAACCATTGTAATTCAAAAGTATCTTTCAGCCTTAAGGTTTTATTCACCTGAGACCTCACACTGGATCCAGCTACAAACAGGAAAGCCAGGATCCCAGAGGGACTTCCCCTGTGGCCTCCAGAGGCCTCGAGGAGGCCGGCACTCAGTGGTACCTATGCCAGTGCGGACCTGCATTTTTCTCTTCTGACTCCAGAACTGTTAAAAGATAAACTGAGGCACATTAAACATTTAAGAGTTCATTAGAACACAAATTTATTCGAATTGGGCATCATCCAACCCAGCAGATAGAGACCTCTACAGAGCTGTACAAAATGAAAGGCTTTTTATAGGCAAATGGGAGCAGGAACAAGTTCTACTAGACAAAAACTTGAGTTGGTTACTGCAGAGTTTCTTTAGGGGACGACAGGATCAGGCAGATTACCTGACTACTGCTGTTCAGGTCACTCCTGACAGACCTGTTTAAGAATTCATTTCTGGGAAAGCCAGAACTTTACTGCAGTCCCACTTTGGGACTAGGCATATGGGACTCCATTTGGAACTGTTGTCTTGTTTTTCCACTAGACGAGTTTATTAGAATCTTTAAAAACTAAAAGCAGTATTCTAACAATATATGCGGTAGTAGTACCTGGCAAGTAGTTCTATAAATTACCATATAATTTTCTGTGCTCTAAACATGAGGTCACACATGACAAAAAGGAAAAGTTTAATGATCACTGAGAAATTACTGTATGCCAGGCTTTAGCTTCTTTCTCTAGCTTATTTAACTAGGAAGCCTATGAAATGTGTTATTTGCCTACTTTGCCAATGATTAACCTGAAGCTTAGGGAAGTCATTTGTACCAAAATTACTTGGCTAGGAAATACAAAAGCTGAGACTTGGGTTGGACTCCAAAGTCGTGTTCTTAAAAAGAGAATGACGAACATTATGTACATTGTGTTCTTTAGTGTTAAAAATTAAGTGGTTTTCACCTTCTGTTTTCATAGAGTGTTGCTCTACAGGTCTTCTTAATCAGACATCATTATTACCCTTCTTTTTAAAAGAAAGGTCCAAAGAGAAAGAACTGAATATGGGGACAGACCTACTCACAAGCTTCTCTTACTGAATGAAAGGTAAAACATGATCAAATTCTTCCTTTGTGTCCCACAGCTGAAGAAAGCCCTGGATGAAGCCAACTTCAGGTCAGTGGAAGTCAGTCGGACCAACCGGGAGCTGCGGCAGAAACTCACAGAGCTGGAGAAGACCCTGAACACTAGCAAGGAGAAAATAAAGAATCAGAAGGCCCAAATTAAGCTCCACTTGTCGACTAAGGCGAAGAACACTCAGAATGTAGAGAGGATGAAGGTTGTACGAGAAACGCTGAGTCTCCCCTTATTTCCCTCGTATCTGACGAGGATCCCTGCAGGGGGGTGGGGGCTGGTGAAGATGGGTCCCGAGTACTAACAGCACCGTGTGCTCTGGGATTGCAGCTCCCCCTGGGGAGTGGGCGGGCGGTGGGCGGACTATCTTTTTCCAGCAGAGACACTGCTGTGGGAATGTTTGATTTGTCCTTAGCAGCCATGCCGCCTCCCTCTTCCACAGCGATAGTATGGGATTTTGCTCTTTCAGGGCCAGGGGGCAGATGGGAAGGAGAGCCCAGCAGGAGCCGAGACTGTGGGTCTCTTATGGGATTCTTTCTGTCATCCTGGGGGCAAAAAGAACAAGCCAGTTTCTCCACTGATCATCTTTCTGTGTTATTTCCACATTTACTTTCAGCAAATAGAAACAGAATTGAGGCAAATGGAGCTAATTAAGGATCAGTATCAGAAAAAAAATTATGAACAGGTAGATGATTTCCACAAACTCTGTTTACTATTCACATAAATCTCAGGTTTATGTGGGACAGGTTCACCAACTGCTGCCCTCTTTGTACCCTACCAGTCACTGAGTATCCAGAAATTTGTATCTGAAATGACTAACCTACAGAAAGAGATGCAGCTGTTGGCCACGAGCCAGTATGAGACCTCAGCGCGGAACAAACAGCAGGAGCTGCGGCTGGAGGCAGAGCGGAAAATACGGCAGGAGCTGGAGGCCCGGTGCCAGGTAAGACGTTCCTCCAGGTTCTTTTCAGATTATCAGCGAGTGACTTGTCCGGAAACCCAGCATCAGAGCACCTGAGTTTTCTAGATTGTGTAGAAGAGACATAAGTCTACAAGTAGGAAGAAGCGCATAGCTTTGAATATGGCACATGTTCTGAATTTTCAACTTAAGATTCATTCTTAACAGCTAAAGCTCACAGCAAAATGCTGGTTATTAAATAAGATTTCTGAACTGAACATGGTCTTTCAGGCGCATTACACCCCTTGCTTCTTCCTTAAAGCTCAGACACGCCTGGTGCTAAGACAGGAGTTTTAGCTCTTCCCAGCCTCTGGAAAAGCATAACATTGTACCCCTGAAAACGGACTTCAGGGGATCATGAAGCTCTTGCTTTCTGGTAGAGATTGTCTCCTATGAAAAAGTATTCCTTCAGTTCTGGAAAGAGCTGCTAATCACTTTTTCCTCACTCCATTAATCAACATCAAGATCTGTGATCATATACATCTATGGATACTACTAAGAATAGCAGTTTTTATGTTAGATTTTGGTAGCACCTGAAGTTAGAACGCGTACCCCATCATACTTTCATAATTTGGTTGCCCATTTATAACAGTATGGAAGCTCTTTGTTCTATATGGGACACTGGGAATTTGTAAAAATCTTTGTATCATGTTTTCAGGAATTGGAAGAAACGATCAGACACTTAAAGAAATGCAAAGAGGCAACAGAGCATAAACTGAAAGAAGCCAGTGTGGAATCAGAACAGGTGCGCCAGACCTAGGGGTGTAAAGACTTCACACGTTTCCTCACGTACAACAACTCTGAAACACTCAAATCAGTAAAACCCCGGATTAATATAGCTGTTGGGAGTATACCAGGCAACAGTAACTTACCATTTGTAATCTCCATTATGAAGAATGATTTTTGGATTGAGATTCTGTCCCTTGATAAAAGATACAGAATGCCAAAATACTGATTAAGTCCAAGTCTTTACTACTTAATACAAGAGGGGAAGACCAGCATGTGTGTAGATTTTAATGCATTATTGCTCCACATCACTAATAAAAGTTCTTTGTTCAGTCAATAACAAATGTTAAGGCCCTATTTTTTTTTAAGTTTTAATTTGGGCAATTTCTGCATGCAATGTGGGGCTCAAACTCATGACGCCAACATTGAGAATTTCATGGTCTTTGGACTGAGCTGGCCAGGTCCCCTGAGTAGGCCCTCTTAATTTGTGATTTTGCTTACTCTTCAGATTGGTCTATCTGAAGTTATTTAAAGTCATACATTTTTTTTTTTTAGAGCTGGGAAGGGTCTTTGAAATCATTGTCTGCCACAGTCACTCCTCATTTTCCAGATAAGAAAACAGATTCTAAGGTATCCCAGTAGTGATGTCAGATGGTCATGATTTGTGCCTTTTACAGCCATTAAATTACAGGACAACATGACAACAGAGTGGTATGTTAAAAGGAATAAAGACTCACACACACATGAGTTTGAATGCCAGCTGTGACACAGTCCTCTTAAGGAAGTTATATTTACTTGCTTTAACTCATCAGTTACCACATCTAGAAAAGTCAGGGTACTGAGACTTACAATTCCGTTGTTCCGTTAGATGGCTCAGAGTAAGTTTCAGGAAACGATGCCTTTCTTCTTATTTACCAGCACGAGGAGAAAGGATGGATGGACACAAGGCCATGTCAAGTATCCTTCCCTCCACTCCTGGTAAAGGGTGCTGGACACTCCCTTTGGTTGGCGGGCCGGGTGTGAGTATCAGCAGCGTTAGGGTATATAAACAGACCTGGAAAATATGTGAATGTTGTAACTTTCTCCTACCTCACTGTTTTGTGCCCACACTGTGAGCTGGCGAGTCTAGAACAAATACGTAGGTCCACAGTAAATCCGTGCGACTACCATCCGTTGGGCGCTGTCCTAGGTGATGGAGACACGGGGTGGAATGAGCCCAAGGAAGCCCCTGCTTCTCCCAGGCAAGACAGAAATGCCTCTCTCAGGACTTCAGTCAAAAAGCAAAACTGCTGTCCATGAAATAATCAAAGGGAATAAAACAGTCATTTTGCTTTTTATTCTAGAGGATATGTTCTGGAGCGGTTTTGAAACAACCATCGTACAACATAAAAGCCTGTTGGCTCATCTTAAAACACCATAGTATCCCAGATACACACGCAAAAGTGCCAGGCACGCAGTAGGTATCTGTCACTTAAGTGAATACCAAGTCCAGGTCATCTTCAAAGGCAGACTACTAGAGGGACCGTTCAAGTTTGTCTAAAAATGATTATTTGGAAATTTGTGCTTAGGAGCTAAAGTCTAAAATATTTTGATGATAAAGGAGAAATAAAGAGAATGCAACTTAGACTTAACTGGTCTAGTCTTTTACTAATTCAGTTACTTTCCTAATGCACAACGGAAGAATCTAGGGGAGGGACTGTGGAGAAGTAAGTCTTGGAGAACAGAGCTCCGGAGCCCCCGCTGTGGGCCGCACGACCGCTTTCGGGTGCAGCGCCACCTCATCCTGTTACTGACTTTTCCCCGGGGCCTCTTACCTTATGAACAAATGCATGAAAAAGCAATAGGCTTGCAGGCATCCCTCAATTCCACATTCAGGAATCTCTCTCTCTCTAGGGGCACCTGGGTGGCTCAGTTGGTTGTCTGACTTTGGTTCAGGTCGTGATCTCACAGTCCGTGGGTTCGAGGTCCACATCAGGCTCTGTGCTGACTGCGGGCTCAGAGCCTGGAGTCTGCTTTAGATTCTGTGTCTCTTTCTTTCTCTGCCCCTGAAAAATAAGTGTAAAAAAACATCTTTCATCTCTAGGATGGATATTATGCAAATAGGTTGCAAGGACCTTGCTCTCAGAATTTGGGTCTTTTAACATCTAGGTAAAAAGTCTCTTGAACCAATACATGAAAAAACATACCTGTTTCTTTGTTGTCATGTTTAACGGTAACACTTATGTGTCCAGATAACAGCTAACCTGGAAGAAGCCCATCGCTGGTTTAAGTGCAGATTCGATGGCCTGCAGCTTGAGCTGACGAAAAACCGGTTGCAGAGGCTTCCCCCAGAGGACAGGTGGCTGGAAGAGGTAGGGTATTTAGACGTGGCTGTCGTAAGCAACTTTGGAATTGTTCCTTCTCAGATTTCTTTTTCTTCAGCATGGAGCCCACTTGGGGGCTCGAACTCACAAATCACGAGGTCATGACCTGAAATCAAGTCGGACATTTAACCAACTGAGCCACCCAGGTGCCCCCCCTCAAATTTCTAATTACAGAAGTTCTCTCTTCATCCAGCTACTCTCCCCACTAATCTGTAGATTTCTTTAAACTGCAAGGAAAACAAATGAACTTTCGTTCTTAAAGGTTCTACATTGCCCAACCTGTCTAGATTAGAACCACTCACCTTGATGAATAAATTATACTCATAAAGACAAAACCAGGTCCTCAGCTGTGCAGTTAATTTTGCAGTGTCAGGTCTGTTCTCTTTCCAACAGGACCAAGGTAAGAAGCAAAACGTTGCATCCAGCCAGTCTGCTCTACAGCGATGGGAGAATAAACAGCGTCTTAAGGTTACGCCCAAGAAATGTCATTCTGAACGAGAGAGACCGTGATGCCCTTGACAGAGGCGCTTCTTCAACAGCTACACCACCGTGATTTCCGAGCCCCGCCACTGGGTCGGCCTTTTCCACAGGCATCAGAACACGATGTCTTTGATATGGCTGAAGAGTTTGGACCTGCCTTTATCTTTTCAGGACTTTCTGTTATCAGTACAGAACCATCCCATCTTTTTTGTCCCTTTCCCTATTTTACACCCAATAAACTTATATGAATTTGTTGTATGCTAGGAGATACTATTGCATGATATTTGGGTACTTTTCTAAGTACAGTCTATCAAAAAGCATTTAGTGAGGTACTAGATAATATAGCAACTAAAGGATAGGATGTTTTATTTCAATAAAACTTCCCAGTCTAACACCCAGTAGATAATCCTTGAAAATGAGAACACTTGGAAAATTGTAAAAACTTTCCCACAGTTCTGTAAATGTATGCCTTTTTATGCTGGGTAATTACTAGCACATCTTTTAGTAGGATTACATCTTTTTAAGGAAGCTCTACACTCAGTGTGGGGTTTGAACTCACAACCCTGAGATCAAGAGTCACATGCTCTACCACCTGAGCCAGCCAGGCACCCCTACACCTGTATTCTTATATACGATATCTCAGACTGTATTTACAGCTTCCTCAGATGCTCACAAATCAGATTATTATATATAGCAGACTTCTCTGCTCCTGGACCAGGCCTGACCAGTGTAGCTCTTCCTTATTGTAGTAAGCAACAAATTCAGCTTTACTATTCTTTTTATCTCAGAAAGAGAGTGGCAGAGTAGGTGACCCAGACTTCATGTATATAAACAGCTACCATAACACCTGGCTTTATTGATGCTCATGTAAGGCTAGCCACTGGCAATAGTATCAGGGCCTAAATTGAGTGAGCATTGTGAAACTGGAGAGGATATCATTAATAAGAGTCTCAAAGGTTGAAGAGCCTCCCATTCTTTATCTGATCTAAAAAGACAAAGCTGAATTTATAGCTTAAATTAAGCAGTAATAATTAAGGGAGCACTATTGATCAGGCAGAGTCTGCCCTGATCACAGCAGACTGCTGATCTTCTATAACATTTTGGGGAAGCTTGGAGTTCAAGAATTACTCAAGCTCAAGACGTTCAGAGGCCTATGAGGGCTGATACCATCTATAGAAGTGCAGTTACGCGGGTCAGGCTGTTCACAGCAAGTGCGCTGGAGCGCGTCTGTGCCCGTGTGACTTTCCCAGGTGAGGGCTCCCTGATTGGCAGGCTGGCGAGGGCCTCCTCGGGCTGTCTAACTCCTACAGAATTTGTCCCTTTGGACTCTGCATAAGGAGAGGGTACCAGGGAGTCAGTCTTGAAATAGTCTAACCAGGAGCCCCATGGAACAGTTAACCGTGGTCCTGAATTCCTCGTAGGAGAAAAGATCCCAATTACTGCGCAGGACAGATGATCAACCTTAATGGGGTGTAAGTACACTGCTTTTGAGCGTTGTCATGACACTGACCTTACTGGCCAAGTACATGTTTATCTTCCTCATTTAGAACAAGGACATTTTTCTCCACCTGTGTTTTATCCTCAAAGAGTATCATTGTTGATGAAGTCTGTGTAACATACCTTTATATCATTTTTTTTTTACCTTGGCTATACTAAACCTTAGCTTGGAAGAAGGGAATTAAAGCATTAGATTGGTGATCATTTCTAGTAAAACCTATATTTAGAACAGAGTGATGAGTTTGCTGAAGCGTTTCTATAGTACTTTTTTAATAGTCTGCTGTGTACTGGGTTCTATTGTGGGCCTGTACGTTCATCTAAAACTAGCAAAAAAAAAAAAAAAAGACAAAAACAATGGTTTTAAGACCCCTGGCAACAAAGAAGAGTGACCCCTGAGAGCAAGGGAACAAATGAGGTAAGCCACTCCGCGTTACAGCCTTCAAAGTTCATGCGGCCTGGTCCTGAGTTAAGGAGTCAGAGCCCAGGGAGACCAGGACTGCTAGGGTCCCAGGACCAAGTACCAGAGAGGAGAGAGCTGCACAGAGGAAGAATTTCAGAGATGTCCCAAAAGTCTTCCTGACTGTTCAGTTGGACACATGCATGTGAGGAAACCACCTAAAGCCAGAGAAAGAATCATCCGGAAGGGTGGAAGTTACCAGTGCCCCGCACATGCACGTGGCCCCGCTCCCACCAGCCGGGGTGAGAAACACGATTTGCAGGGCATTGGGTGGAGTGTACTGAACACCGCTCGTCTCAGAAGTAGGAAGTAGTCATCCCGACAGCGAACACTGCTCTAGTCCTACCTAGCGGATCTGAAAACCAAGACCCCGAATCGTCCACTCCAAGTAACTGCATTCCAAAACAGAGCTCAAGACTATTTAG
Source organism: Suricata suricatta (assembly GCF_006229205.1). NCBI lineage: Eukaryota > Metazoa > Chordata > Mammalia > Carnivora > Herpestidae > Suricata > Suricata suricatta. Next base: position 37,045,043 of record NC_043702.1, on the reverse strand, counting down.
AGGAATACAAAAATACATGGCGCCCGTCAAGGTAAAAATCACAATTTGTGGCTCCCAATCCAAAATTTTCAGGCATGCAAAGCAGCAGGAAAATTTAACCCAGATTTACCAGATGTTAGAAGCAAGAGACAGTGGGGCACCTGGGTGGCTCAGTCGGTTAAGAGTCCAACTTTGGCTCAGGTCATGATCTCTTGGTTCGTGAGTTCAAGCCCTGTGTTGGGCTCTGTGCCGACAGCTCAGAGCCTGGAGCCTGCTTCAGATCCTGTCTCCCTGTCTCTCCCTGCTTCCACTCTATGTCTGTCTGTCTGTCCGTCTCTCAAGAATAAACCTTAAAGGATAAAAGTGACAGACAAGGACATGAAAACAGCTACCATAACTATATGTTTGAAGAATACTAAAACATTTGATGGTAATAGGAGAAAAGCTGAAAAGAATTCATAATTATTAACTAGTAGAAAACTGGTGGGTGGTTTCCGTTAGCAGTAGAGACGGACCGCGGGCGGGAACACTGGATTTAAAGGGGATTTCAGTACTCGATCTGAAGATGTTTTGATGACTGCAGTTGTTCTGAAGCAATGGTTCTATTAATTGTGCTGTTAGCACCCACAGAGCATAACCTAGCCACTTCTTGTAAGGAAAGTGGTTTGTGGAAAGGAGGGGCCAGCCCGGGGGGAAGCAGGAGGATCCGTACTTCCCCCATCTCTCAAAGAAGAGCTGAAGCCAAAGGCCTCTGAACCCCACGAGTATGGGAGGAAAAGAGACCGAGCCTACCAGAGACAAACAGACAACCTAAAGGCCCATAGGTGCAGGATTGCAAACTAGGGGGGATAAAACGGGCTGCGTGGGCAGAGGGGAGGGATCCCCTTCTGCGGAGAGACCAAGGGAAGAGAAAGCAGCTGGGAAAGCGTAGGACTATGTCTGGACAAGAGAAAAGCCTCAGACTGGGACAGAGAGAGCTCCCATCTCTAATGCAGGGCCTTCTTCGGACTGGGGCCTCACCTGGGGAAGAGGGGAGCCTCCTCTCAGTTTGGTAGTCGGCAAGGGGTGCAGTCCACAGCAGGAGAAACTGGCCTCCTCCCCTGAAGTGCTGCAGCACAGGACAAAACCAGCCTGGACCACATATCGGGGGCACAGGGAAGCACTTCCTCAGTGGCAGGGTGCACGGAGCGGGAGTTTAAATCCCAGCCAAGAGGAGGGGCACGGGAGTCAGCGAACCGAGAAAGACGGTGCCATCTGCACCAGTGGCACAGTGAAGACAGTCAAACAGAGGCCACGGGTCTGTGGAGAAGAAACTGGGGACTCGCCATTTTTCTCCCCATCACCACCAAGACGGGGCTTTAAGGATCAATCCCCGGGGCCCACAGTGGAGGCGGGACCTGCCTACATCAAGCCAGGCCCCTCCGTGCCAGGGAATTGCGTATCTACTGGTGCAGGACAGACGCTAAAGGACCAGATAGCCCACTCCCCCAGACCAGCGCTCTGACATTGCCTGGATTAATTCTAGGAGAATTCCTGTTATTTAGATATATTCTTCCTTCCTTTTCTCCTTATTTCTTCCTTCCTCTAGGCTGGTTACTCTAGTTTTGCTTAAATAGACAAATCTAATCCATTCTCTTGATCCATGTTCTACACCTCCTTTACTTTCTCTCTCTCTCTGGAATAATCAATCCATATAGTGTTTCTCTCTGGGTAATTTTATCTTTGTTTCTTTTTCCTTGCCTCCTACCTTATTTTCCTTTCTCTCTAGATTAAGCCTTTTCGTCTCTCTACCTGGGCAATGCTAATTTTCTTTCTCCTCATCCCTGTCACTTCTCTCTCTGTATTTTGTATGTGCTCTCCCATGGGCACCACCTCCACCCTATGCTTTACTTGTAGCTGGTGTTTCTGGTTTTCTGCTTTTGGATGGTTTTTTTGTTTTTGTTGTTGTTTGTATGATTGTTTTAGTTTTTGTGTTTTCACATGTTTTTGTTTCCCGTTTGTCTGTTTGTTCTCCTTTCCAGGGCTATGTCAAGGAACAAATCAAAGCACACCTGGTGGAAGGTCCAAAACATCACTACGAGTAGGGAAATAAAATAACCAAAGTCACAACAACAGAGAGTAACACTCTCCAACAAACACCCCTGAATGGCCAGGCCCTGGACAGTGTCTGACTCCCCGTTAATATAGCAGTGTTCACACATGCATAGCACATAACAAGCTTTTAAAACTCATAAGGGACAGAAAACTACCCAAAAAGGTGGAATAGAAGAATTCTCAAAAGAAATTCCTGGAAGAAGTGACAGCTAAAGAATTGATCAAAACAGATATAAGCAACTTACCTGAACAAGAATTTAGAATAGTCAACAAAGTAATCACTGGGTTTGAAAAAACAATAGAAGACAGCAGAGACTCCATTGCTGCAAAGATCAAAGATCTTAAAAATAGAAATTTTAAAATGCTATAAATGAGGTGCAAAATAAAATGGAGGCAGCCATGGTGCAGATTGAAGAGACAGCGGGAAAAATAGATGAATTAGAAGATAAAGTATGGAAGAGGAAGCTGAGAAAAAGATGAAAAAAATCCAGGTATAAGAAGGGAAAATTAGAGAACTAAGTGATGCAATTGAACAAAACAATATCCATATCATAGGATTTCTAGAAGAGAGACAAAGGGGCTGAAGAGGTACTTGAACAAATGATAGCTGAGAACTTCCTAAATCTGGGGAAGGAAACAGACATTGAAATCCAAGAGGCACAGAGAACTCCCCTCAGACATAACTTGTATTGATCTTCTGCACGACCTATCATAGTAAAACTGGCAAAATACAAGGATAAAGAAAAAAAATTCTGAAAGCAGGTAGGGATAAATGGGCCTTAACATACACAGGTAGACACATAAGAGTAGTAGTAGACCTATCTACTGAAACTTGGCAGGCCAATTTGTAGCAAAGTGGATGGACCTCGAGGGTGTCATGCTAAGCGAAATAAGTCAGGCGGAGAAGGACAGGTACCATATGTTTGCACTCCTAGGTCTAACAGGAGAAGAGTAGAAACCTAATGGAGGACCAGGGGGAGTGGAAGAGGGAAAGAGAGTTGGGGAGAGAGAAGGACAGCAAAACCTGAGAGGCTATTGACTACTGAAAACGAACCGAGGGTTGAAGGGGAAGTGGGAGGGGGGAAAAGAGGTGGCGGTGATGGAGGAGGGCACTTGTGGGGAAGAGCACTCGGTGTTATATGGAAATCAATTTGACAATAAACTATTTTAAAAATATAAATAAAATGAAATAAATAAACAATAAAAAAAACAAAAGAAACTTGGCAGGCCAGAAAGGAATGGCAAGAAATCTTCAATGTGATGAACAGGAAAAATATGCAGCCAAGAATCCTTTATCCAGCAAGCGTGTCATTCAGAATAGGAGAGATAAAAGGTTTTCCCAATAAACAAAAACTGAAGGAATTCATCACTAACCCAGCCCTTCAATAGATCCTAAGGGGGACTGTGTGAATGAAATGTTACAAGGACCACAAGGTATCAGAGACATCACTACAAGCATGAATCCTAGAGAGAACACAATGATTCTAAACCCATATTTTTCAATAATAACACTGAATGTAAATGGACTAAATGCTCCAATCAAAATACATAGGGTTTCAGAATGGATAAAAAAAACAAGACCCATCTATTTGCTGTCTACAAGAGACCCATTTTATTTATTTTTTTCACATCAGACGGGTAATGTGCCAGCGTCGTAATAAGGTTTAAGGGTGGCACATGTCACACAACAGCGTGAACACCCAATCATCACACTTATGAACTACAAAAGGATCGAGAGAGACCCATTTTAGACCTGAGGATATCTTCAGATTGAAAGTGAGGGGATGGAAAACTATCATGGTACTGGAGGTCAAAAGAAAGCTGGAGTAGCCATACTCATATCAGACAAACTAGACTTTAAGGTAAAGGCAGTAATAAGAGATGAAGAAGGGTATTATATAATAATTACAGGGTCTATCCATCAGGAAGAACTCACAATTATAAATGTCTATGCCCCAAATTCAGAAGCACCCAACTATATAAAACAATCCCAAACATAATCTTTTTTTT
>NC_043702.1:37035722-37040860 GCF_006229205.1 Suricata suricatta | reverse complement strand
ACCCCCTTCCCCTTCAACTCTCAGTTCATTTTCAGCATTCAATAGTCTCTCAAGTTTTGCATCCCTCTCTCTCCCCAACTCTCTCTCCCCCCTCCGCTCCCCCTAGTTCTCCATTAGGTCTCTCTTGTTTTCCTTCTAGACCTATGAGTGCAAACATATGGTTTCTGTCCTTCTCTGCCTGGCTTACTTCGCTCAGCATGACACCCTCAAGGTCCATCCACTTTCCTACAAAAGGCCATACAAACATAAGCAATCTTATTGATAAGAATGTGGTAATTGCAGGGGACTTTAATACTCCACTTCCAGTAATAGACAGGTCATCTAGACAGAGGATTAATAAAGGAATAATGGGAGAGGAACCAAGATGACAGAGAAAAGGGAGCTCCGTAAACTTTGTCTGCCCCATCTATCGAACTGAGATGGACATTACTCTCATCAGCAAGAGTGGAAGGAGAAAATACAGACTCCAGAAAGAAGACAACCTCAAAGATGCCTGAGTGAGTGAGAACTGGGGAGATTGGAAAACGGGGCAGCCCGATGGGGGCAGGGGAGGGGGGAGCCCCAGCCCAACACAGGGAAAGCACGCATAGCCCCTGAAAGACAAAGGGAAGAGAAAGAGAAACTGAACACTCATAGTACTGTCTCTAGAGAAGAAATAAAGAACATTTATCCCAGCATGGAGATAAAAACTCTCACTCCATATATAACTGCTGGGCAGCACGAATCTAGGTGGCACAAGGAAAAAACAGCCCCCAACCCTATGCGATCCCAGCAGGGAGTTGGTGGTGGCCACGGGGGCGCACACTTCAGCTGTGGCTGTGGGAGCATGCACCTCATTTCTGGCAGCGCACCTCATCTCAGCAGCAGCGGTGCAAATCCCAGCAGGCACCAAGAGAAACTGCTCCCTCTGCCTACGCGATCCTGGTTGGGGACTGGGAGGTGGTGGTGGCGGCGGTGGCTGCCCAGGTGTGCACTTCGCCTCCGGCCGCACACCTTGCTTCCAGCAGTGGCAGCACAAATCCCTGCCAGCACCAAAAGAAACTGCTCCCTCCTACTACTAGATCTGGCTAAGACTACAGCCACCAAAGCGAGTATATCTCATCTGTGGGGACATAAAAGTGCATGGACTAGGATTTTGAAGTGAAGCAGGCCTGGAAAATACAGCTTGGCTCAGCCACGGCACAATGAGATCGGACTCCTAACAGTGGCCTGCAACCACCACAGCGGGGCCTCCAAAAGCAGCCCCCAAGACCTATGTACACCAAACCACACCTATCCATGAGGGGGAGCTGCTGCTTTTTTATATGCTTATTTTTTATTATTACTACCTTTTTACTCTTTAAAAAAAAATTTTTTTTAACTTTTACTCTTTATTTTCCTTTTTCCTATCTCCCTCCCCTTTTTTTTCTCTTGCCATCCAGATATATTCTTCCTTATCTCATCCTTATCGCTTCCCTCGACTGGTTATGTGCTTTTAGACTATCCATAGTCCTTTGTTGTCTCTGCCCACCTTTATTTTATTCTTCTCTTCTTTTCTTCTCTTTCCTCTCACTTCGTTTTCTTTTCTTCCTTTCCCCATTTTAATTTATGTGTTTGATTTGTCTATGCATTTCCTGCTCATGTTCCCTGTATGTTTGACTGTTTTCCTTTTCAGGGCTACCACAAGAAACAAGCCAGAGCACACAGAGAGGGAAGTCCCAAAAATCACAGAGTAGGGAAATATATTAACTAGAGGGATAACAAGAGAAACCAAGAGACACCATTAGAAGACCATCTCCTGAAATGATAGGCCTGGGACAAAGAGCCTCCTTTAATAGAGAAATATTAATAGGTGCACAGTGCAGAACGAGCTTTTAAAACTGACAAGAGACAGAAAGCTAGCCAAAATGACAAAAGAACTGTCCTCCAAAGAAACTCCAGGAAGAAATCACAGCTACAGAACTGCTCAAAAGAGACACAAGCAACATAACTGAACAAGAATTTAGAATTAATATCATAAAATTAATCATTGGGCTTGAATAAAGTATACAAGCCATTAGAGAAGATACTGATACAAAGACTAGGAACCTTCAAAATAGTTGTGATGAGTTAAAAAAAAAAAAGGGCTATAAATTAGATGAATAATAAAATGGAGGCTGCCACTGCATGAGTTGAAGAAAAAGAGAGGAGAATCAGTGAATTAGAAGACACAGTTATAGCAAAAGAGGAAGCTGAGAAAGAGAGAGAAACTGATCCAGGAGCATGAAAGGAGAATTTGAGAACTGAGTGATACAATCAAATGGAACAATATCTATATCACAGGAATTCCTAAAGAGAATGAAAGAGAGAGAGAGAGGTCCTGAAAGGGTGCTTGATCAAATTATAGACAAAAATTTCTCCAATCTGGGGAAGAAAGACATTGAAATTCAAGAGGCATCTTGAACTCCCTTAAGGTGTAACCTGAACACAGCTTCAGCACGACATATCATAGTGAAATGGGCAAAATATAAAAATAGAGAATTCTGAAAGCAGCTAGGGATAAAAGGGCCCTTACATACATAAGGAAACCTACCAGAGGTAGGTTACAGACCTAACTACTGAAACTTAGCAGGCCAGAAAGGAATGGCAGGAATTCTTCAATGTGGTGAACAGGAAAAAATATGCAGCCAAGAATTCTTTATCCAGCGAGCCTGTCATTCAAAATAGAAGGAGAGATAAAGGTTTTCACAAATAAACAAAAGTTGAGAGAATTCATCACCACAAAACCGGCCCTACAAGAAATCCTAAGAGGGACTCTATGAGAGAAATGTACAAGGAATAGAAGACACCAGAGACATCAATACAAACATGAACTCTACAGAGAACACAATGAATCTAAACACACATTTTTCAATAATAACACAATGTAAATGGACTGAATGCTCCAATCTAATGACACAGGGTAGTAGAATGGATCAAAAACCAAAATCCATCTATTTGCTATCTACAAGAGACTCACCTTAGACCTGAAGATACCTTCAGATTGAAAGTAAGGGGATGGAGAAATATCTACCATGCGACTGGAAGCCAAAAAAAAAAAAAAAAAAAAAGCTGGAGTAGCCATACTAATATCAGACAAATTGGACTTTAAAGTAAAGGCAGTAACAAAAGATGAGGAAGGACATTATATAATAATTACAGGTTCTCTCCATCAGGAAGAGCTAACAATTGTAAACATCTATGTGCAAATTTGGGAGCACCCAAATACATAAAACAACTAATCACACACAGAAGCAATCTTATTGATAAGAGTGTGCTAATTGCAGGGGACTTTGACACCCGACTTACAACAATGGGTAGGTCAACTAGACAGAAAAATCACTAAAGAAACAATGGACCTGAACAGCACACTGGAACAGATGGAATTGATGGATATATTTAGAATTCTGCATCCTGAAGCTAGGGAATAAACTTTCTTCTCGAGTGCACATGGCACATTCTCCAAGAAAGATCACATACTGGGGCATAAAGCAGCCCTCCATAAATACAAAAGAATTGAGATCATACCATGCACACTTTCAGATTACAATGCTACGAAACTTGAAATCAATCACAGGAAGAAGTCTGGAAAACCTCCAAAAATGTGGAAGTTAAAAACCACCATACTCAAGAATGATTGGGCCAAACAGGCAATTCAAGAGGAAATTTAAAAATATATGGAGACAAATGAAAACCAAAATACAACAATCCAAAATCTCTGGGACACAGCAAAGGCAGTCCTAAGAGGAATGTATATTGCAATCCAGGCCTATTTCAACAAACTAAAAAGAGTGCAAACTCAAAATCTAACAGAGCACCTACTGGAACTAGAAAGGGAGCAGCCAGAGCACCCCAAACCCAGAAGAAGAAAAGAAATAATAAAGATCAGGGCAGAAATAAACAATATAGAACCCAAAAATACAGTTGAACAGATCAATGAAACCAAGAGTTGGTTTTTTGAAAAAATAAAATTGATAAACCTCTAGCAAGGCTCCTCAGAAAAGAGAGAACACTCAAATAGACAAAATCATGAAGGAAAATGGATGTATTACAATAGATCCCTCAGAAATACAAGCAATCATCAGAGATTCTATGAAAAATCATATGCCAACAAACTGGACAACCTAGAAGAAATGGACAAATTCCTAAACACACATGCGCTACCAAATTCAAATGGGAAGAGGTAGAAAATCTGAACAGACCCATAACCAATGAAAAAATTGAATCGGTTATCAAAAATCTCCCAACAAATAAAAGCCCAGGGCCGGATGGCTTCCCAGGGGAATTCTAAGCAGAGTTAACACCGATCTTTCCAAAGCTATTTCAAAAAATAGAAATGGAAGGAAGACTTCTGGACTCATTCTACGAAGCACATATCACTTTGATTCCTAACCCAGACAAAAACCCAACAAAAAAAGAGACCTACAGGCCAATATCCTTAATGAATACCGATGCAAAAATACTCAACAAGATACTAGCAAATCGAATTCAGCAGCACATAAGAATTATCCATCAAGATCAAGTGGGATTCATTCCAGGGTTACAAGCCTGGTTCAATATTAGCAAATCCATCAATGTGATCCATCACATTAACAAAAGAAAAGATAAAAACCATATGATCCTGTCAATAGATGCTGAAAAAGCATTTGACAAAACAGAGCACCCTTTCTAAATAAAAACCCTTAAGAAAGTCGGAATAGAAGGAACTTACTTAAACATTATAAAAGCCATTTATGAGAAGCCCACAGCTAATATCATCCTCAATGGAGAAAAACTGGGAGCTTTCACCCGACAACAGGAACATGACAGGGATGTCCACTCTCACCACTGTTGTTTAACATAGTGCTGGAAGTCCTAGCATCAGCAATCAGACAACAAAAGGAAATAAAAGGCATCAGAATTCGCAAAGATGAAGTCAAACTTTCACTTTTCTCAGATGGCATGATGCTCTACATGGAAAACCAGACTATACCAGAAGCCTTCTAGAACTGATCCATGAATTCAGTAAAGTCACAGGCTACAAAATCAATGTACAGAAATCAGTTGCATTTTTATACACCAAAAATGAAGTAACAGAAAGAGAAATCAAGAAACTGATCCCAGGGGGAGCGGCAAATGGCGGAGAAGTAAGGAGCCCCATT
>NC_043702.1:37034181-37035622 GCF_006229205.1 Suricata suricatta | reverse complement strand
CCTGTTCATCACATTGAAGATTTCCTGCCATTCCTTTCTGGCCTGCTAAGTTTCAGTAGTTAGGTCTGTAACCACTCTGATAGGTTTCCCTCTGTATGTCAAGGCCCTTTTCTCCCTAGCTGCTTTCAGAAGTCTCTCTTTGTCTTTATATTTTGCCCATTTCACTATGATATGTCGTGCTGAAGGTCAGTTTACGTTATGTCTTAGGGGAGTTTGGTATGTCTCCTGAATTTCAATGTGTTTCTCTTCCCCCAGATTGGGGAAATTTTCGTGTATAATTTGGTCTAGCATGCCTTCAAGCACTCTGTCTGTGTCTTCCTATTCAGGAACTCCTATGATACGGACATTGTTCCGTTTGATCATAACATTCAGGTCTCTGATTCTCCTTTTGTGCTCCTGAATCATTTTCTCTCTCTTTCTTGGCCTCCTCTTTTGCTATAACTGTGTCTTCTAATTCACTTATTCTCCTCTCTGCTTCAGTACGTGCATTGGCAGCCTCCATCTTATTATTCATCTCATTTAGAGCCTTTTCTAACTTGTCAGAGCTATTTTGAAGTTTCCTAGTCTTTGTATCAATACCTTCTCTGATAACTTCCATGTTTTTTTCAAGCCCAGCAATCAATTTTATGACAATCATTCTAAATTCTTGTTGAGTTATGCTGCTTATGTCTGTTTTGAGCAGTTCTGTGGCTGTGATTTCTTCCTGGAGTTTCTTTGGAGAAGAGTTCTTTCTTTTCATCATTTTGGCCAGCTTTCTGTCTCTTGTCGGTTTTAAAAGCTCGTTCTGCACTGTGTGTTTATTAGTATTCCTCTATAGAAGGAGGCTCTTGGAGTGTCTAGGGTCTGTCATTTCAGGAGATGTTCCTTTAATGGTGTTTCTCGGTTTCTCTTGTTATGCCTCTGATTATTTTATTTCCCTATTCAGTGATATTTGGGATTTTCCACTATGTGTGCTTTGGGTTGTTTCTTGAGGTAGCCCTGAAAAGGAAAATAGACAAACACACAGAGAACACAAGCACACAAATGTACTGATAAAGAAGCAAACCTAAGGGGGAAAGAAAAAAAGGAACAGGAAAGAAAAGAGAGGAGAAAAAAAAAAGAAAAAGAGAAAGAAGCAAAAAGCAGGCGGGGAGTTGGGGCGGACAGCAACAGTCAGAGGTAAAGAACACTCTGAGAGCTTAAAACCTGCACTGAGGGTTGGGGGAGATAAGGATGGAATAAAGGAAAAACAATCTGGATGGTAAGAGTTGATCTAAGCACAGCAGTGCCTAATTGTTGGTCTTTCCCAGATTCCAGGGGGAAAGGGAGAAAAGGAAATAGGAAGATAGTAAAGAGAAGACAGGGGACAATTAAAAATTCAAAAATATTAAGGAAAAAAACCCCAATTAACGGTAATAAGCAAAAGCACAACAGCTCTCCAGTGAGAGTGGGCGTGGCTTGT
>NC_043702.1:37032333-37034081 GCF_006229205.1 Suricata suricatta | reverse complement strand
TAGATACATAAAACAATCACAAACAAAGCAATCTTATTGATAAGAATGTGCTAATTGCAGAGGACTTTAATACCCCACTTACAACAATGGATAGGTCAGCCAGACAAAAAAAAAAAAAAATCGCTAAAGAAACAATAGACCTGAATGGCAAACTGGAACAGATGGAATTGATAGATATATTTAGAACTCTGCATCCTGACGCTAGGAAATTCACTTTCTTCTCGAGTGCACATGGCACATTCTCCAAGACTGATCACATACTGGGTCAAAAAACAGCCCTCCATAAATACAAAAGAATTGAGATCATACCATGCACACTTTCAGATCGCAATGCTATGAAACTCGAAATCAATCACAGGAAGAAGTCTTAAAAACCTCCAAAAAGGTGGAGGTTAAAAACTACCCTCCTAAAGAATGATTGGGCCAATCCGGCTATTAGAGAGGAAATTGAAAAATATATGGAGACAAATGAAAATGAGAATACAGCAATTCAAACTCTCTGGGATACAGCAAAGGCAGTCCTAAGAGGAAAGTTCATTCCAATACAGGCCTACCTCAACAAATCAGAAGAAGCACAAACTCAAAACCTAACAGAGCACCTAAGGAAACTAGAAAGGGAGCAGCAAGAACACCCCAAACCCAGCAAAAGAAAAGAAATAATAAAGATCAGAGCAGAATTATACAAAATAGAATCCACAAAAACAATTGAACAGATCAATGAAACCAAGAGTTGGTTTTTTGAAAAAACAAACAACAACAACAACAACAACAAAATTGATAAACCTCTAGCCAGGCTCCTCAGAAAGAAAAGAGAGAGCACCCATTAGACAAAATCATGAAGGAAAATGGATCTATTATAATAGATCCCTCAGAAATACAAGCAGTCATCAGAGATTACTATGAAAAATCATATGCCAACAAACTGGACAACCTAGAAGAAATGGACAAATTCCTAAACACACATGCACTACCAAATTCAAATGGGAAGAGATCGAAAATCTGAACAGACCCATAACCAGTGAAGAAATCGAATTGGTTATCAAAAATCTCCCAACGAATAAAAGCCGAGGACCAGATGGATTCCCAGGTGAATTCTACCAGACATTTAAAGCAGAGTTAACGCCGATCCTTCTCAAGCTATTCCAAAAAAAATAGAAATGGAAGGAAGACTTCTGGACTCATTCTACGAAGCACATATCACTCTGATTCCTAAGCCAGACAGAGACCCAATGAAAAAAAGAGACCTACAGGCCAATATCTTTAATGAATACTGATGCAAAATACTCAACAAGATACTAGCAAATCAAATTCAGCAGCACATAAGAATTATCCATCAAGATCAAGTGGGATTCATTCCTGGGTTACAAGCCTGGTTCAATATTTGCAAATCCATCAATGTGATACACCACATCAACAAAAGAAAAAAATCATATGATCCTGTCGATAGATGCTGAAAAAGCATTTGACAAAATACAACATCTCTTCTTAATAAAAACCCTTGAGAAATTCAGGATAGAAGGAACTTACTTAAACATTGTAAAAGCCATTTATGAAAAGCCCACAACTTAATATCATCCTCAATGGGGAAAAACTGAGCACTTTCCCCCTGAGGTCAGGAACACGACAGTAATGTCCACCTTCACCACTGTTGTTTAACACAATGCTGGAAGTCCTAGCATCAGCAATCAGAAAACAAAAGGAAATAAAAGGCATCAGAATTGGCAAAGATGAAGTCAAACTTTCACTTT
>NC_043702.1:36969906-37032233 GCF_006229205.1 Suricata suricatta | reverse complement strand
TGGAGAAACAGGCACCCTCCTACACTGTTGGTGGGAATGTAAACTGGTGCAGCCGCTCTGGAAAACAGTGTGGAGGCTCCTCAAAAAACTATCAATAGAACTCCCCTATGACCCAGCTATAGCACTGCTAGGGATTTACCCAAGGGATATAGAAGTGCTGATGCATAGGAGCATAGGTACCCCAATGTTAATAGCGGCACTTTCTACAATAGCCAAATCATGTCCATCACCTGATGAATAGATCAAGAAGATGTGGTTTATCCATACAATGGAATACTACATTGGCAATGAGAAAGAATGAAATATGGCCATTTGTAGCAAAGTGGATGGACCTCAAGGGTGTCATGCTAAGCGAAATAAGTCAGGCGGAGAAGGACAGATACCATATGTTTGCATTCATAGGTCTAACAGGAAAGACCTTGCAGGGGACCATGGGGAGAGGAAGGGGGAAAGAGAGCGAGGGAGAGTGAGGGACACAGATCAAAGGAGACTACTGAATACTGAAAGTGAACCATGGACTGAAGGGGGGGAGGGATTGATGGTCATGGTTGGGGTCACTTGTGGGGAGAAGCACTGGGTGTTATATGGAAACCAATTTGGCAATAAACTATAAAAAATAAATTAATTTTTAAAAAAGACAGTTTAAAAAAAAAGAAACTGATCCCATTCAAATTGCATGAAAAACCATAAAATACCTAGTAATAAACTTACCCAAAGAGGTAAAAGACCTGTATGCTGAAAACTATAAAAGGCGTATGAAAGAATTTGAAGAAGATACAAAGAAATGGAAAAGCATTCCGTGCTCATGGATCAGAAGAATAAACATTGTTAAAATGTCATTTTTACCGAAAGCAATTTACACATTCAATGCAATCCCAATCACAATTGCACCAGCATTCTTCTCAAAGCTAGAACAAACTATCTTAAAATTCATATGGAACCACAAAAGACCCCGAATAGCCAAAGTAATATTGAACAAGAAAACTAAAACGGGAGGCATCACAATCCCAGACTTTAGCCTCTACTACAAAGCTGTCATCATCAAGACAGTATGGTACTGGCACAAAAACAGACACATGGACCAATGGAATAGGATAGAGAGCCCAGAACTGGACCCTCAAGTGTATGGCCAATTAATATTTGACAAAGGAAAAGAGTATCCAATGGAAAAAAGACTGCCTCTTTAGCAAGTGGTGTTGGGAGAGCTGGACAGCAACATGAAGAATGAAACTAGACCACTTTGTGACACCATTCACAAAAATAAACTCAAAATGGATGAAGGACCTGAATGTGAGACAGGAAACATAAAAACCTTAGAGGAAAAAGTAGGAAACAGCCTCCTTGACCTCAACCACAGCAATTTCCTCCTTGACACATCCCCAAAGGCAAGGGAATCAAGAGCAAAAATGAACTATTGGGACCTCATCAAGATAAAAAGCTTCTGCACTGCAAAGGAAACAATAAAAAAAACTAATAGGCAAATGACAGAATGGGAAAAGATAGTTGCAAATGACATATCAGATAAGGGCTAGTACCCAAAATCTACAAGGAACTCACCAAACTCCACTCCAGAAAAAATAATCCAGTGAAGAAATGGGCAGAAGACTTGAACAGACACTTCTCCAAAGAGGACATCAGATGGCCAACAGGCACATGAAATGATGTTCAACATCACTCATCATCAGGGAAATAAAAATCAAAACCACAATGAGACACCACGTCACACCAGTCAGAGTGGCTAACATGAACAAATCAAGAGACTATAGATGCTGGCGAGGGTGTGGAGAGACGGGCACCCTCCTACACTGTTGGTGGGAATGTAAACTGGTACAACCGCTCTGGAAAACAGTGTGGAGGTTCCCCAAAAAACTATCCATAGAACTCCCCTATGACCCAGCACTAGCGCTGTTGGGGATCTACCCAAGGGATACAGAAGTGCTGATGCATAGGGGCACATGTACCCCAATGTTAATAGCGGCACTTTCAGCAATAGCCAAATCATGGAAGGAACCTAAATGTCCATCACCTGATGAGTGGATCAAGAAGATGTGGTATATATACACAATGGAGTACTACATGGCAATGATAAAGAATGAAATCTGGCCATTTGTAGCAACGTGGATGGTCCTGGAGGGTATCATGCTAAGCAAAATAAGTCAGGCAGAGAAGGACAGATACCATATGTTTGCACTCGTAGGTCTAACAGGAGAAACCTAACAGGAGACCATGGGAAGGGGGAAGGGGAGGGCAAGAGTTGGGGAGAGGGAGTGAGGCAAATCATGAGAGACCTTTTAATACTGAGAACAAACTGAGGGCTGAAGAGGGAAGGGGGAAGACAAATGGGGCGTGATGGTCATGGAGAGGGGTGCTTGTGGGGAAGAGCACTGGGTGTTATATGGAAACCAAGTTGGTAATAAACTATTCATTTAAAAAATGAGTATATAAAAACTAACTTTAAGAAAGATATTCTTCTTGATCCAATGCATATTTTATAAAAATGTAAATAATACAAGAAAGAATAATAGAATATTATTATAATCCTAGTTGGCATAGACTGGTTGGCATATATATTAGCATTCAAAACATTAAGCAAAATAAACAACTATTAAAAAATTTAAAATAGAACATCCTATGACCCAGCAGTAGCTCTGCTGGGAATTTACCCAAGGGATACAGAAATGCTGATTCATAGAGGCACATGTACCCCAATGTTTATAACAGCACTTTCAACTATAGCCAAATTATGGAAAGAGCCTAAATGTCCATCAACTAACGAATAGATAAAGATGCGGTTTATGTATACAATGGAATACTACATGGCAATGAGTAAGAATGAAATCTGGCCATTTGTGGCAACATGGATGGAACTGAAGGTATTATGCTAAGTGAAATAAGTCAGACAGAGAAAGACAGTTACCATATGTTTTCATTCATTTGTGGGGGAAGGGAAGGGGTTAAAAAAAAAGTTACAGAGAGGGAGGAAGGCAAACCATAAGAGACTCTTGAATACTGAGAACAAACTGCAGGTTGATGGGGTGGGGGAGGGAAAGTGGATGATGGGCACCGAGGAGGGCACTTGTTGGGATCAGCACTGGGTGTCGTATGGACGCTAATTTGACAATAAATTATATTTTAAAAAACAGTGTTTTGTGAAAATCTAGGAAGACTCCATCTGGACTGTGGCTTTGCTCCATATAAACTGTCTATGGAGTCATTTGCCCTTGGGGATTCTGACACTATAACTGTTTCTTTGGTTTGGTCAGCTTTATTAAGGTATAATTGACAAAAGTATAAGTTATTGAAGGTGAGCATCATAATGATTCGATATACATTGTGAAATTATTCCATCGTCTATTACCTCATGTACTTTTTTTTAAATTTTTTTTAATGTTTTTAATTTATTTTTGAGAGACTGTGCGAACAGGGGAGGGCCAGAGAGAGAGAAGGAGACACAGAATCTGAAGCAGGCTCCAGGCTCCGAGGAGCTGTCAGCACAGAGCCCGACGCAGGGCTCGAACCCACAAACCGTGAGATCATGACCTGAGCCGAAGCCAGACACTTAACCAACTGAGCCACCCAGGTGCCCCTCACCTCATGTACTTTTTTTTTTTAATGTTTTATTTATTTTTGAGACAGAGAGAGACAGAGCATGAGCGGGGAGGGGAAGAGAGAGGGAGACACAGAATCTGAAGCAGGGTCCAGGCTCTGAGCTGTCAGCACAGAGCCCGACGCAGGGCTCGAACCCACAAACAGGAGATCATGACCTGAACTGAAGTCAGAGGCTTAACCGACTAAGCCACCCAGGCGCCCCTCACCTCATATACTTTTGATGAGGACATTTCATTCTTATTTTCAGCAAATGTCAATTATATAATAGTGTTAACTCTAATCGTCATATTACACATTAGATCCTTCAACCTTTCTCATCCCGTAAATTGAAAGTATCCTTTAACAAATTCTATTTCCCCAACCCTTTAGTCCTTGGCAACCACATTTCTCCTTCCTGTTTCTAAGAGTTTGATTTTTTTTTTTAGGATTCCACATATAAGTGTCTTTGGTTATTTTTGAAAAAAATTTTAAAGATTTTATTATTAATCTCTATACCCAACATGGGGTTCAATCTACAACCCCAAGAGTCACATGCTCTACTAACTGATCTAGCCAGGTGCTCCAATTCTTTGAGTTATTTTTTGAGACTATCATAAATATTCTAAAGTCACATCAGCTAGAATCTGATCAGATGTAAGGGCTGCAGCATATTTTATCTGGAAGTAGATCCTACCTATTAGATCTCTAAGTTTCCTGATGAAAAAACGACTGTTTCTCTGACAGTGATCCCACAGAATCAGACACCTAGGAAAGGGCTCACAATTATTCCAAGTTCTCATTTTTCAAGTGGTTTTTAGTAAACCAAAACAAAGTTCATTGTCTCTCAAACTTCTGTAATTACTACACATTTTCAGTTTTATCTTTTATTACCATCTTCTATCATAAAGTCATTTTTAAGACAAAACTCACTCACACTAGAAGTCCTTTTGCTTTTCTGTTTGTTTCTTAAACAACCTTAAAATTTGGGTCTGAAGGATCCGATGTTCAGAGTAGTAGGATTAGTAGTAGGTAACAGTAATATCAATTACTGTTCTGTTCCACTTGGGAGTTTAGAGGAAAGACAAGGATTTGTGGAGTACCATCTCCCCCAGAGCAGCGTCATTAGATTTCAGATGGTTGTCCATTAGTTTCTTAGCCAGTATTGGACAATTATTAGCTCAGTGACCTTTTCTGCTTGCCATTTCTCCTAGTTTCTTTACTGACAGACTTCCACTTCTTGAGATCTTTTGGGCTTGTTTTTATCTTAGGGTCAGATGTTTTAGACAGACAGCCAGAGCTTGTTTACTTTCTAAAGCTCTCTAAAGACATCTAGCAACAGACTACTGGTTTTCTAAAAACTTCACATTTCAGTTGTTTTTTCTTATTAAATTCCCTAATTTAAACGTGAGCCCATTAACAAAAAGAAGTCAAAGCTCTTACTTCAGCTGTTGGTTCTGCCCCAGGATACTATTTGAAAAAAAGAGCAAAATATTTAAGAAACTGGACTATTTGATGGTATTTGGCATCTCTCTTCTCAAGAGCATTTATTCTGGGCTCATGTCTGGTGATCAATCTCATTTCATTGGGCAAGATGGCCTTACATTCACACTGCTCTACATCATCATGTTCTCCACCTTGGGACTTCTTTGGGAATGCAAGCCTTTTTTAATAAATGGTCAGAAACAGTGTACCATATATAAGAGACTAGAACAGACTGAAATATTTTCTGCTTACCAACCCAGAGGAGACTTTTTAGAGCTCTAATAAATCCAGGATTGAGTCTCCTTGGATGGGCTGATCACATGCCCACGCTCAATCAATCACTATCACTTGAGAGATTAAATACTACTTAGCTAGGCCTACATGTGCCCATCTCTGAAACTGAGAATAGTTCCCCAAAGTAAATCTCCGTGATGCTTCTAGATGAAAGTGGAAATGGAAGGAAGTCGAATCAAAACCATAAATGTCTATCACAACAGTCTTAAGACTGTAAGCAGAAAAATGCATCAACACGGCCACTACTGAACCTCATGAACACAGAGCTCTGAGTGGCTGCTAGGTTCCTCTCATATTGACACTCCTTTTCCTCCAAAGCATTTATAGGAGACACAGCTGTCAGGTTCTTCCTGCTTTAATAGCCTATATAGAGACTTTGAAGCACTGCTTAGCCGCCTACTTCCTAATATTTCCTCCACAAGCAATATGAAACAAGAAAGGTGAATTCTACATAAAACCACACTCAGTAACTTGAAGGCAGACAAATCTTTAAAAATTGGTAAAATGAGAAAAATCACCAAATCCCAATGTGTGCTCTCTTACACTTCTACCCCACCTCACTACAAAGTTTGTAGCAGACAAAGGCAAACCAAGATAGAAAACGGAAGCCAGTGAAAGGGTCTCAGGTTCACCGGACACTGTTAACACAAGGACTACATGTATCCTCAGCCTGGAAATACTAAAAAAGAAGAGTGTCCAGGCAGATCCGAGTATGAACTGTAGGAAGGGACTTCTAAGTACAAGGATTTAAAGGGGCGCTCTTCAAAATGAGGTTTGCTGGAGGAGCAGAAACAGGCAAAGGAGGAAAGCCCTCATTGGAAATTGGATTGTTAAGGAGAAAGGAAACTGAAGTTTTAGGAACAATAAGAAAAAAAAGAAGCACAAAACTGAAGACTCCTAACCCTCCCCACAACACAAAAACCTCCTCACCAAAACAACACCCTGGAAAAGCTCCTGGACTTTACTATACTGACAAATGAGAGCTCAATAAACTAGGAATATTGCAAAACAACCCAACACCATGAATGCAAATAAGAGGAAAGTTAAGTCCACACAGAGGACTGCAGAAAGTCGGGAATGAAATTACATCTCGACTGAGGATAATTTCGCCCAATAAACCCTCATGAAGGAAAAGAAACTTCAATTATCTCAAGTTTCATGACAAACTTTTCAGGAGAGGAGAATCAATGTGAAAGAAATTAAAAACTAAGGACAGAAATGGACAAAAATCAGAGAAATGAAGAATACTGTTTGCACTTACAGCAATGGAAGAAAGAGGCAAGGAGAGAGGGAGGAGCGCAGGGCTGCCAACAGCTCGTGAAGCCCCGAGACCCCAGCCCCACTCAGCGCCCCAGCCCACATAAACTGCCAGGTGCGTTCGTATTCTTTTTTAATTTTCTAATTTTTCATTTTTCAAGTAAGCTCTATACCGATGTGGGGCTTGAATTCACAACCCCAAGATCACAAGTGCACACTCCACCAACTAAACTGGCCAGGCACCTCAAGGTTGTATTATTTTAAAGTTTGTACTATTTTAACCCCCTAAGTGTGTGGTAGGGGCAATAAAAAAGTTAGTACAAATAGACGTTTTTAAAAACCTCAAAGAATATGTGTGAACCATCAAAACTATAAAAAATTGGGTTTGAAACCGGGCTCCCATCGCCAGAAGTTGGCCCCCCCCCACCGTCCCAGGGCCCCTCCCCACCTGGTTACGTAACCATCCTCAGCCCCCCTCTCCAAGGGCCCCTGCCTGGAAGTGGGGGTTCACCAAAAATAAGTAAGTAAATAAATAAATCTATAGAGAATTGGTTTTAAACGTGTAAGAGTTTAGAGAATTCTGCATCCATCAGGCATCTTGAGGAATTTACAAGGCAGAGATCAGCTAACCTTTTGTGTAAGGACCAGACAGTAAATGTTAGAGGCTCTGAGGGCCAGAGTTAATGTCCCATATTATTGGTTGGGGTTTTTTTTTAATTTTTTAAAAACATTTATTCCTATTTTTGAGAGACAGAGACAGAGCAGGGGAGAGGCAGATAGAGAGAGAGACACAGAATCTGAAGCAGGCTCCAGGTTCTGAGCTGTCAGCACAGAGCCCAACATGGGGCTCAAACCCACAAATTGTGATATCATGACCTGAGCCAAAGTAGGATGCTTACTCAGTTGAGCCACCCAGGTGCCCCAATGTTTATTTACTTTTGAGAGAGAGAGAGAGCAAGCAGGGGAGGGGCAGAGAGAGAAGGGCACAGAGGATCTAAAGCAGGATATGCATTGATAGCAGACAGCCCCATGTGGGACTTGAACTCGCCAAACTCTCAAGATCATGACCCAAGCTGAAGTCCAAGTCTGAAGTTTAACAGACTAAGCCACCCAGGTGCCCCGTGTTCTTGTTAACAACCCTTTAAAGTGGGGGGTGGGTGAGGGGGTGGAATTCTTTGCTCACAAAACCAAGACAGGAGCCAGATTTGGCCTGCAGGCCTTATTTTCACAATCCCTGTGTTAGAGAAGAAGCTTCATCCAACTAAGTAATAATGGAAAATTTCAGGGAAAGGATTGAGGAGGTGAAGATTTTTAAAATATGTAATTATGCACAGCAATATATAAGCCAAAGGTAAAGATAAGAGTGGAAAACTGATGTACAAATGTCACATATTATGATAAAATAGATACAAATGACAGGATGTTGGCGGGGGCGGGGGTCCGCCTGGGTGGCTCAATGGGTTAAGCATCTACTCTTGGTTTCTGCTCAGGTCATGATATCTCAGTTTCTGAGTTGAAGCTCCATATCAGGTTCTGTGCTGACAGTGCAGTCTGCTTGGGATTCTCTCTCTCTCCCTCTCAAAATAAACAAATCATAACAATTTTTAAAAATTATTAAATGACAGAAAGGAGAGGGAAATACAAAAGTAGACTACCGTTGCTGTATGGGCCATGGGAGGGCATTAAAGGATAATGGAAGCTTGATAAACCAGATGATCAATGATTAAATAAGTAAAGAGGACTAAGCGCTATTTTAAAAAGTACAACTGAGGGAGGTGGTGCAAGATGATAATGTACAAAGATCCTGAACTCATCTCTTCCCAGAGACATACTCTGCAGCTACATATGGAACAATTTCCTCTGAAAACTAGCTGAGCAACTCCTTCCTATCAAACAAATGAGAAAAAACCACAATGAAGGGGGTAGAGTCTGAGAGCAAATCTCACCATAAGCCTCACACATGACATAGTGACCCAGAATCAAGAGAGAGCTTAAAAACTTGGAACTTCTCCCTAAGTAAAGGCTTCATGCCCCAAGTCAGGCACCCCAAGTTTTAAGACTTGTACCCAAGATGAGCCCCCAAAACCTGGCTTTGAAATCCAATGGGGCTCATGTCCAGGAGACCCAAAGGGCCATAGCAAAAGGAGAAAAGACTCTCAAGGGGCACGCATAAACTCACCAGGGGGCCCAGCACAGAAGCCCAGATTTTAGGTGGGCAGGACAGGAGGGGGCTCCAGGACAGATGCTGGCCGGCACCATTTTCGCACCTTCTCTCTACCTTGCTAAGGTTGGCAGGCAGAGTTTCTTTCACGCTACCCTTTCCCCCTCGCCCCCCACTCTGCATGTGCTATCTTCACTTTCTTCTCTGCCACACTCTAGAGCACCCGTAGGATTGTCACATTCTCTCCAAGTGCCAGATGCCACCTGCCCAGAACGCTGTTCAAATGGCACAGACACACACGCACCCACCCTTCGTACGATGCCTATTTACTTGTCCACAACTTTCTCTTCAGCTTAAACAGTTCTTGTAAGGCTAGTTTAACGGTGATGAGGTCCTTTAACTTTTTTGTTTGCTGGTCTTTAGCTCTTCAGTTTGCCCGCCGAAGGGCAGGCGTCTGGTCTAGCATGCTTCTAGGGACGTGTGGAAGTGCTCTCAGGGAATGAGCTAGTGGATGCAGTCTCGGCTCTCTCCCTCTGCATCGCTTGGCTTGCTGGTAGCTCCCCAAAAGGAGTTTATACCCTTGTATTATACCCAAATCTTTGGGACTACTGCCTGGGGGACCTGGCTCTACTGGCAGCAGGGCTTACGCTTGCGGCCCCACAGAACTGTATGTATTTGTGTGCTTTAAAATGCACTGCCTAGGGGTGCCTGGGTGGCTCAGTCCGTTAAGCGTCCGGCTTCGGCCCAGGTCATGATCTCACAGTTCGTGGGTTCGAGCCCCAAGTCAGGTTCTGTGCTGACAGCTAGCTCAGAGCCTGGAGCCAGCTTCCAATTCTGTGTCTCCCTCTCTCTATGACCCTCCCCTGCTCACGCTGTCTCTGTCTCTCAAAAATAAATAAAAAACATTAAAAAAAATTTAAAATAAAATAAAGTGCACTGCCTAAGGATCTTCCAGTCAGCCTATATAGAGGTGCTGGCTGAGATGCCACCCCCTTTGGGACCCTGGCAGTAGGGACATCCCTGCAGCAACTGGGAGGGGTTAGGCATACAACAGGCTGCCGGAATTAGCGTAAGGGTCTGAGAGACAGAGTTACAGCAAGCGTTAACAATAAGGTTCATCTCCTGCGGGAGGCCATGAGACCGCTCCTTCAGAATGGAGAGAGGTGGCTGTTACATCTGTTGCATAGGAACCAACACAGAGAGTGAAGCAAAATGAGGAAACTAAGGAATATGTTCCAACTGAACAAGACAAAACCTCAGGGGAAGAAAACAAAAAAAAAGAGCCACATAATAAAACAGATAAGTACCTAACTCATAAAGAGTTCAATGTGATGATTATAAAGATGCTTGTCATGGGGCGCCTGAGTGGCTCAGTGGGTTAAGCACCAGAGTTTGGCTCAGGTCATAATTTCACACCTTGTGAATTCAAGCCCTGCATTGGGCTCTGTGCTGACAGCTCAGAGCCTGGAGCCTGCTTCAGATTCTGTGTCTCCCTCTCTCTCTGCCCCTCCCCTGCTCACATTCTGTCTGCCTGTCTCTCTCTCTCTCTTAAGAATAAATAAACATTAAAATTTTTTAAAGATGTTCAGCAAAACTGAAACACTGTACAGTGGTAACTTCAAAAAAAAAAAGAAAATATAATACTGGATAGAAGTCACAGAGCAAAAGAATACATTAACTGTACTGATAAATACAGTAAAGGGGTTGAATGGCAGACTGCTTGGGCAGAAGAAAGGATTCGTTAACTCCAAGGGTAAAACAACTCACCCCATCAGATCAACAAAGAGAAAAAAAATGAAAAAAGTAAAAATAGCTTTAAGGAACTTAGGGACAACATTAAGCATACTAGTATTCACATTATACAGATCGCAGAATGAGAAGAAAGAGAGACAGTGGCAGGAAACTTATTTGGAGAAATAAAGCTGAAAACTTCCCTAACCTGCAGAAGAAAACATTTAGATCCGGAAGACCAGAGTGTTCCAAATAAGATGAACCTACCTGAGACACATAATTAAAATGTCAAAAGTTAAAGGAGAGAATTTTAAAAGCAAGAGGAAAACAACTTGTTACATACAAGGGAAGCACCATAAAACTATCAGGTTTTAAAAAAATGTTTCTATTTATTTGAGACAGAGATAGAGCATACCAAGAGAGGGGCAGAGAGAGAGAGGAGACACAAAACCCAAAGCAGGTTCCAGGCTCTGAGCTGTCAGCCCAGAGCCCAATATGGGGCTTGTCCCCATGAATTGTGAGATCATGTCCTGAGCTGGAGTTGGATGTTTAACTGACAGAGACACCCAGGCGCCCCCAAAACTATCAGATTTTAGAAGAAATTTTGCATGCCCGAAGGGAGTGCCACAATATATTCAAAATGTGAAAAGAAAAAAAATTCCAACCAAGAATGCTTTACCTGGCAAAGTTAATCAGAATAGAAGGGAAGATAAAGAGTTTCACAGACAAAAGCTAAAGGAGTTCACTACTAAATTAGTCTTATAAGAAATGTCAGAGTACTTTAAGTTAAAAAAAAAAAGGGTTCTTAATTAGTAACAAGAAAACATATGAAAATGTAACTCACACTGGTAAAGTTAGATATATAGTAAAGGTAGTGGATTAATCACTTATAAAGCTAATATGAAGATTAAAAGAAAAAATTAGTAAAAATAACTAAAATTACAATAATTAGTTAAGGGATCCAAGGGTAAAAACATGTAAAATGTGACATCAAAACCATAAAATGCAGCAGGAGGGACAAAAACGTAGAAATTTAGAATGTGTTCCAATGTATCAACTTAAAATAGACTACACACACACACACACACTTGCATGCCTCATGGTAACCACAAAACAACATCAGGTAGACACACAAAAGATAATGAGAAAAAGGAATCTAAGCATACCACTAGAGCAAGTCATCAAACCACAAAGGAAGAGACCAAGAGAAGAAAAAGGGACAAAGAGGAACTACAAAACAGTCAGAAAACAAAAATGGAAATAACACCAACAGTACCTATCAATGCTTACTTTAAATGTAAATGGACTAAATTCTCCAATTTAAAAAAAAAAAAAAAAAGAGTGGTTGGATTTAAAAGACAAACAAGACCCATCCATATGCTCCCTACAAGATACTCACTTCAGCTGTAAGAACACACAAAGTGAAGGGATGAACAAAGACACTTCATGTAAATGAAAACCAGAAAAAAGCTGGGGTAGCTATACGTATACTAGATAAAATAGACTTTAAAACAAAGACTGTACTAAGAGACAAAGCACTGTAAAATAAGGGGCCAAGCTCACTAAAAAAAGATATAACATGGAAATATTTATGCACCTAATATAGGAGGATTAAATATATATAGCAAATATGAAGGGACCAAAAGGAAGAAATTGGCAGTACAGTAATAGTGGGG
Organism: Suricata suricatta; assembly: GCF_006229205.1. Taxonomy (NCBI): domain Eukaryota; kingdom Metazoa; phylum Chordata; class Mammalia; order Carnivora; family Herpestidae; genus Suricata; species Suricata suricatta. The sequence goes on along the minus strand of NC_043702.1, from coordinate 37,020,044 downwards.
GATTTTAATATCCCACTTACATCAATGGATATCAGAAAAATCAATAAGGAAATATTGGTCTCAGATAACACACTAGACCAAATGAACTTGATATTCATAAAACATTCCATCCAAAAGCAACAGAATACACATTTTTCTGAAGTACAAGAAGGAATATTCTCCAGGAAAGGTCAAATGTTAGTCTACAAAACAGGTCTTACTTTATTTAAGAGGACTCACACCATATCAGGCATCTTGTCCACAAAATGGTAGGACACTAGGAGTCATTACAAAAAGGAAACTGGAAAATTCACAAATATGTGGAAGTTAGCAAACATGCTACAAAACCGCTAAGGAGTAAACAAAGAAATTAGTAGAAATAAATACATTGAGACAAATGAAAATGGAAATAACACACCAAAATTGATGGGATGCAGCAAGAGTTCTGAGAAGGAAGTTCATAATAAATGTTTACCTCAAGAAACAAGAAAAATCTCAAAACAATCTAACATTACACCTCAAAAACTAGAAAAAGGAGAACAAACCAAACCCAAAGCTCATGGAAGAATATAAACAAAGAGCAGAAGTAAATGAAACAGTTTTAAAAAGTACCAATGAAAAAGATTAATAAACCCAAGAGATGGTTCTTTGAAAAGATAAAGACTCAAAAAAAAAAAAAAAAAAGATTTTAGAAGTGAAAGAGGAGCTGTTTCAACTGATACAACAAATACAAAGGATCCTAAGAAACTACTACGAACAATTCTATTTCAACAAATTAGACAACCTAGAAGAAATGAATAAATTCTTCATTGTATGAAGAACATACAAGACTAAATCATGAATTAAAAAATTTGAGTAGACCAATACTGGTAAGAAAATTAGATCAGTAATTGAATACCTTTCAGTAAACAGCAGTCCAGAATCAGATGGCTTCACTGGTGAATTCTACTAAACATTCAAAGAATACCAATCTTTTTTAAAATCTTAAAAAAAAACACAAAAGCAAACCAACAGATGAGGAAGAACTCTTCTGTCCTCATTTTACAGGCCAGTGTTACCCAGATACCAAAACCAAAGTTGCCAGGAGAAAATTACAGGCCAGTACCGCTGATTGACATAGATGCAAAATATTAGCAAACTGAATTCAACAATACATTAAAGTGATCATACCCCATAATCAAGTGGAATTTATTCCAGGAATGCAAATATGGTTTACTATCTGCAAATAAGTCAATGTGCTATACCACATTAAGAAATAAAGGATAAAAATCTTATGATCATCTCAATATATGCAGAGAAAACATTTGATAAAAATCAACTTTCATTTATGATAAAACTTTCAACAAAGAGGCTACAGAGGGAATGCATCCCATCATAATGAAAGCCACATGTGACAAACCTAAAGCTAACATCATACTCAACAGGGAAAAGCTGAAAACTTTTCCTTTAAGATTGCAAACAAAACAAGGATACTTATTCTTGCCATTTTTAATCAACACAGTATTAGAAGTCTTAACCAGAACAATTAGGCAAGAAATATAAGGCATCCAGAGGCACCTGGGTGGCTCAGTTGGGTGAGAAGCTTAGAAGAATCCGTGGATTAAAAGAATACTGTTAAAATATCCATCTATACTGCCCAAAGCAATCTACAGACCCGTGCAAACCCTATCAAAATTCCAATGGCATTTTTACAGAAATAGACATACAATCTTAAAATTTGCATGTTTTTATTTTTAAGTAATCTCTACACCCAACAAGGGACCAAACTCACAACCCTGAGATCAGGAGTTGCATGCTCCACTAAGCCAGCCAGATACCCCTAAAATAATATATTTTTTAAAAATGAAAAATCTTAGGGGTTTCTTGTGCCTCTTGAGATACCCGAAGTTGACCCAACAGCTGTTAGGACTCACTTGACCCCTAGCTCCACTGCCAATTATTTTTTTAATTTACAAAAATATTTATTTTGGGGAGAGCAGAGGTAGGGGAGCTGCAGAGAAAGGGGGACAGAGGACCTGAAGCTCCGCTGACAGCAGTGAGCCCCACGTGACACTTGAACTCACGAACCTCGAGATCATGACCTGAGCCAAAGTCAGGCGCTCACCGGACCAAGGCACCCAGGTGTTCCTCTAGTGCCTTTAACAACATGTAAGTAACTTCTTGATTCATCCTAGAGAAGACTCTGGCTTCATGATGAAATTAGAGTCATTTGTGCGGGAAGGCAGAGCCAAAGTTTGCTATATGAAGCTCTTAAGCATTCAAGCACATGGACCAGGACCCCTCTCTCGATTTTTAATCTTTACAACATCTCAAAGGAGAACCTTGCAAATCCTTCAAAATCCACCTCTGCCTCTTAGTCTCTGAGAAGTCTAGACATATTTCTTTCTGTAGCTGCTTCTCTGTCCCCCAGCATTCACTTTCTGCTCCCAGAACCTGTTAGCTTTCCACCCAGACTGCTTCAATGGTCCTACTTTGCTCCCTTCTGTCAGTCCAGTTGGAGATGGGGCTAGTCTGCCTTCTACTGTGATCTTCCTAAGATCTTGCTTTTTCAAGATCTTCCTTACTTTGCTAACCACTTTCTTTTGAAGTTTCTTATTGGCCATAAGAGAACAAATTTTGAGATTTACAAAAAAACACCGTAAATAAAGTGAAAGGCAAATGGCAAAGACTTAATTCTAGATTAAATAAAGAGTGCCTGCAATTCAATAAGAAAAATAGGACCCAGTATTTTCTTTTCTTTTAATAAGCAAAGAAGGGGTGCCTGTGTGGGTCAGGTCGTTAAATGTCTGACTTCGGGTCATGATCTCTCCGCTCATGAGTTTGAGCCCCATGTGTTTGAGACGCTTGGGATTTTGTGTCTCTGTCTCTTTCTGCTCCTCCCTGGCTCATGCTTTCTCTCTCTCAAAAATAAACATTGGGCACCTGGGTGGCTCAGTCGGTTAGGCCTCTGTCTTCGCTCAGGTCATGATCTCACGGTTCATGGGTTTGTGCCCCGCATCGGGTTCTGTGCTGACAGCTGGGAACCTGTAGCCTGTTTTGGATTCTGTGTCTCCCTCGCTCCCTGCCCCTCCCCCACTCATGCTCTATCTCAAAAGTAAACAAACTATTAAAAAATTTTTTTTAAACATTAAAAAATTTTAATAGGCAAAGGATATAATAAAAGCAATTCAAAGAAGAAAAGAATTCTGAAAGGCCTAGAAGCATATGAGTAGATTTCAACTTTACCAGCGTGTAACTGCTATCAGTCGGCGGCAGGGATGAATATGTTTGAACCGGGTATGGGGGAAACAGGCATCCTCACACAATCGGTAAAGCCGTCTGGGAGAGCAACTTGGTACCGATATTACAAATGTGCTGGTGCCCTACAATCCAGTAATTCTTACTATACACAGATCTTTTCTTTTTCACCCGGGAGGGTTAAATCAGATCCTGCAAGACTTACACGTCCTTGGCGGAGATGATCCCGACTGCTCCCAGCCGCGAGCCTTCCAGCGTTTGTGGCGGGTTCTGTGACTAGCATGCTCCCTCTAGTGGTCAGAGCCGCTACCTTTCTACCCCTTTGGTCCAATCAGGGAAGCACCTGAGATGGAGAAATGCGGGATCAGCCTCACTCACATCATAAACTTAGCAAAAGTCTCCAAGAAAGACAGAACTAATTCTGTAAAGCAAGTTCTTAGAAAAAGACTTCTTTCCGCTGTCTATAGGTGTGAAGATACGTTTCAATAAGAAAACCTGTTTTGTTACAACACTAGCTTGAGAGAGAGGGAACGGGCAGCCCTAGAACTGTCTGCCTCAGGACTGACTTCCACCTGTCCTACCCAGCTGTGGGGTGCTGAGTCAGAGGGATCTGTTTATTGGCTCTCTCTTTCCTCTCTTCACTTGTTTGAGCTCCTTTTGCTGAATACAAACACCTGACTCTCTACTGAAATGCCAAGCAGTCCTGCTAATTTGCATTCTAAGCTTGCTTACCTTGAGTCCACCGACAGGGTAAATGTTGGGTACAGTCTTTGGCACATCATTAGAAACTTTTAGTGCATGAAGTTACCCCGATAGCTGCTAGACATTTTGGGGAGGGTCAAGGCCAAAAAAAAAAGACGAGAAAAACACTTTAAGTTTTCATGTTGACAGAGAGCAGTGCAAAGGGACAGAGTGTTGGAGGTGATTGTCAAAATGTAGGGAAGAATATTGAATTTTTCCTATTCAAATAAGAAATTTAAGCTTTTTGGGGGAAAATGTTAAAAGCTGGCATACCTGTATTAAGACAATGAAATGATGAGGTTCACTTCTAAATTTATAGAAATATACTGCAATGTGCTTTGTATTAAAAATTCATTACAGGGACATCTGGCTGACTCAGTCGGTAGAGCACTTGACTCTTGATCTTGGAGTTGTGAGTTAGAGCCCCACTTTGGGCATACAGACTACTAAAAAGTAAATAAAACTGTAAAAAAAAAATCAATGTAGGACTTTGTTCCCCCTATAGGAATTACTTATAATCAAGCAACCAAACACCTTGAAATATAAATTAATTTATAAGATATGGTAACTGCCACAAAGAACTCATTTAGGCAAAATTCCTCATCTCTTACATTTTCCCTTCTTTCTTTTTAAAATTCAATTTCCTCAATCTTTTCATTGAATTACTCTCACCTGTTACATTTTTGTCATTCATAAAGCTTTCTTAAACTTTGATTATTTCTTTTTATAACATTCTTTTCATGTATACAATATTTTCTTTTTTTAAAATGAGAGACAGCGAGAGCACACGTGTGTGCTAAATGCACATGAGCTGGGGAGGAGCAGAGAGAGGGAAAGAGAGAGGATCCCAAGCAGCCTCTGCCTTGTCAGCACAGAGCCTGACACAAGGCTCAATCTCACCTACTGTGAGATCATGACCTGAGCTGAAATCAAGAGTTGGTCACTTAACCAACTGAGCCACCCAGACACCCCATCATCTGGGGATATAAATTACATTTTATTTCTCTACGTCCTGCATTGTTTTGAGTATTCCCCTCCCCCACCCATTTGCCCATATGGATCTCTGCATTTCAGAGCCTAAAACGCTCATGAGCTGTCTGTTCCTTGGATAGCAGACTTCCACCAAGCTGACTGCGGCTCGGTGGGAGTGGGAGGGTTCGCCCATTGGTGGCAGGCTCCTGGCCAAGACCAGACTGTTTCACTGGGGACCTGCAACTAGAAGTCTCCATAGGTCCTTTTTCTTGGGCCAAGTTTTCCTCCGAGAGGAACCCTCTAATCCCGTTTGGAGGATATAGCTCGGTGCCACTTTTCTGGGAGTTAAATTGGAGGAGGCCAAGGTCACTGTTCAGCATGCAGACTTTCACTTAATCCTAACCCTCTGCCTTCAGCTACGCCTGGTATTCCTGAATCCAGAGACCCTGAAACAGCCCCTAATAGACAGTAAACCCCAGTGTTCTGTAGGGCAGGGGTGAAATGATAACATGCTGTAAGTGAAGAGGATAACTTCAAGGATCTGCTTTTTGTTTTTCATGCTGGCATGCTTTTTTGTTTTTCTTTTTTTAATGTTTGAGAGAGAGAAAGAGCAGGGAGAGAGAATCCCAAGCAGGCACCAACCAGGGGCTCAAACTCACCAACTTGGAGATCATGACCTGAGCCAAAATCGAGTCAGATTCTGCACGGACTCAGCCACCCGGGGAACCTGCTGGCTGCTGCTGAACAGACTTTCAACAGCCTCACCGGTTTTTAGCCCCACCCACCTCAAACTGCCTTTGGAGACACCTAATGTCTCTGATGCATGAGCCTCTCTGAGCTTGAATCAGCTTGCTTCTAGCTGCTTAACACCATCCCTGGTGGGCACTTAGCTTTCATTCTTCTCTGATTTAGTTGCTAATTGCCAATTTGCTTTTTAGCTTCTAAAAAAATTTTTTTTAAATATTTAAGTAATTTCTACACCCAAAGTGGGGCTCAAACTCACAAACCCAAAGATCAAGACTCACACATTCTTCTGACTGAGCCAGTCAGATGCTCCAACTTCTAAAATTGTTTTGTCATCTGCCTGTTTCTGGGTTTGGGGCAGTTTTTTGGTCTTGAAACTTCTGTGGTATCTCTAAACAGGGATGTGGTTAGTTGACTGCTTTCAGCCACTAGCAGCTGTCAGCGATGCCTCAGCTTCTGAGCAAGTCTGGAATCCAAGCGCCTGGCCATGACTGCATCGTGGGACTCCTCCAGTAGGCAGTCTTCGGTCCACTGCAGATCAACAAGCCGCATTTCTCCATTCAAGCCACACAGACTTCCTCAAATACTCTGCTGAAATCCAGACACATTCAAACTGTAGTAGTCCTCTGGGCTACCAAGTCCTCTTCCAAGGACAAGGAGTGGGTTCTCTAAGGAACGTCACTTCTATGTGCACACAAGTCAGCCAGAATCACGTCAGGAACATCATATTCCAAGTGGTTCCCAGGATCCATCTTTTCCCCACTTCAAATATTATTTATCATTTTCTTCTTTAGAAGGCCTCAAAAATTATAATTTTCAATTTTATAACGTAACTGCAACTGGATTTGGGACTATGGACCTGGAGATGAAACATTTATACTTCTCCCTTATCACAGCCTCAGAATCTAACCCCTTCTTTTCCATGCTTTTCTACCTTATCCTGTTTTGAGTATTGTGATTTTACAGTGTTAACAGAAACTGAACAATTCTATGGCCTTTCTGTTGACTCTACACCACCAGACCACAGACACATTCCTACTGTTCTTGCTTAAAGTTTTTAAAAGCCTCTTTATTGTGGATTAGACTTCATGACACTACTTATAACTCTGGGACATTGTCTCTGGTTGCCATATGCCTTCCTTCTTATGAAAATAGCTAGAATGTATAAATGCTCAATGAAAACAAAGATGGAATGATCACTTATCAGGACTATTTTTGGTGCAAGTAACAGAAGAATTCCAGTTATAAAGTGGAATTATAGAACTGGATATATCTTATAGAAAGAACGCAAGGGTAAAAAAACACAAGGTGAGAAAGCATGGAAATGGAAAACTGGAAAATCTCTAGGAACCCAGTGTTCTCTCCATCTCTCATCTCTGCTTCTCTGAATTCATAGGCTCTATTTTCCTTTCTCAGTAGGGCAGTTAACTGCTAGTTGGCTCACAGGGAAAGCAGAAAGTGTCCTCATAGCTTTCATGTTCCAACCCTACAGCAAGACTCCATCTCAATTTTAAAATTCCCAGGGAAGGAGCGAGGAAACTCTTGATTGGTTTAGGAGCAGATTCACAGCTGAATCAACAGTGACCAGTAAAAAAACAATCTCATTGTATAAAGTGGCTGTCAGAACCCCATGGCTGGAGTGAGGATGGTAGATAAGAAAGTGAGGATCAGCTTTTAAAAAGACCCCCTAAGGTGTTTACTACAGGGGCTTTAAATAGGCTGAAGTCCTGGAGGACAGAAAAAAATAACTGCCATTCTCCTTTTTCTAAGATAAATCTATGCTTAATTTTTATGTTGTTACTCTGAACTGGAATTGTGTTCCCATGAAGGAACATCTCTGAGCAAGCAGCTTGCTAGTGATCTTCAACATGCTATTTAATTTCTCATATATAAGATGGAGATGATAACAGCAAGGCCAGCACCACCACCTACCTTGCAGGCAAGTCTGAGAGGACCAGAGATAATGGGTCTAGAGTGCCCAGCACTGTGCTTGGCACACGGCAGTAAACACTCAGCAAATCGTAGCTATGATTTTAAATTGTAAACAATGCAATATCAACTTTTTTTCTTAGAAGACTGCTAGAGAGATTTACTATTTCCTCCAAGGCTGTCGAGCAGATCAACTGGAGTCACAGCCCAGTGTGTTTAATTCAAGAGAAAAACTCAGAACACAGAATACTGAATTCCACAAGATTCCAAGATGCAAATCTAACTTATACTCTATCAGTTAATTTTATCATTACCTGCAAATGGCATGAAATAAAATATATAAGCATATGACACAATTATAAAAATAAAATTTATTTAAGTTATGTACACATTTAAATACACACACAGAATGCTGGATACATTTGCTTATTATATACACATTTTGCTTTTCAACTACTCTGTAGCGGTAAGGATTCCTAAAAAGCCCTCATACTATTTCTTTAATCCTAAGTCTCATATATGCTTCCCTCTCACAATGAGAATAGGTCTTAGAATCCAAACACATACATATTACAGCATTTTTCCTCTAAAAAGAAACTCTCAAAAGCTGTTAAGAAACCAACAGTATATCTTAAAAGTATTGTTATCTTAGATTCGAGAACATAACATATTTAAGTAAAAAATTTTAACTTTATCACAGCAATACTTTCCTTCATACATACAATTCTCTAATCTTCCTACCATTCCTAGTGATCTTGAAACACAAACTAGGTCACATTATTAAATGTCATCCTCTCTTTTCTACCTTTTTTGTCAGTAAGCCACCAACATTTGTAATGCATTTTTAATTTGCCTCGGAACAGGACTTTCTGAATTATGTCCAGCAAGCTATACGACTAAGACACATGTAGGTGAAAAGTAAAAGGTTAACTCACTTACGTGTCTTCCTGCTACATAACCATTTCAAATAATTTTCTTAGGAGCTAAGTCAATTACATAATTGTGCTGATATGAGAAAGAGTCTCAATTCGTCTTTCCTTTCCTTTAGTAGCCTTTTCTATGTACCTGAAAAACTTCCCATGCCATGTAACAGGGCATAAGCAATGGATGAGTCAATGTAGGTAGCAGTGTAGCAAACACTTCTTTCAGATGAACATATTGCTCGCGTTCTGTATTTAGAGAACTGTGCTGAGAAGCCACATCTGTCTTACTACAGTCCAAGCACTGTCACAGTGCCTGGTACAGAGGTGTTCATTATATAGCAGTGAATGCACAAATGAATAAAGGGTATAAGTTAATAATAAAAAATGAGCATATTTAACTCCAAGCTGGCTTCGAGGCTAAGATTCCCCATTTCACCTTTGGGGACAATTTTACTAAAAACGCTAGAAGAAAATGATAGAAAAATGTACAAACTCTTGGAATGATACTTTTGCATGTCTATCAAAAGGTCATTATGACATATTAAAAGTTAAATGCAAAGATAATTCTGAAACTGTCATCTCCATTTTGGGGTTAATACTTGGTTAATACTAAGCCCTTAGACAGAAAATATTGCCCCCCCCCCCCCCAGCACCAGGGCTCCTTTCCCAGCTGAGGAACTTCATATACAGCAGTAGGTATACAAAAGCTTTTGAGCCATTCCGATATTCCCACTGCTCTGATAAATGAGAGACAAGTTGTAAGCAATATCTCGTCGTAAATCTAACTGGTCAACTTCTATACCCTAGGAGGAAAAATACATGAATGAGTTATGCTGCAAACTGACAATCAGGAAAACTTTATGGCAAACAGCTATTTCATAAGCATTTAAAAAACTTAAAATTCATGACACTAAAATAAAGGATAAAATTAGGCATAAATACCTTGGATCTAAATTTTTATTAAGCAATGCTAATTCAGTTAGTCATTATAACAACTACAGAATTAAATTATTTTAAATATCTATCCAGTAAGTTAAAGAAAAATTCTCATCCACAAGCCACAGCAGAATAAAATTCCAACTTAATTAAGAATTTAAGGATAAGGGGCGCCTGAATGGCTCAGTTGGTTGAGTGTCCGACTTCAGCTCAGGCCATGATCTTAGAGTTCGTGGGTTACAGTTCCACGTTGGGCTCTGTGCTGACAGCTCAGAGCCTGGAGCCTGCTTCCGATTCTGTGCCTCCCTCTCTCTCTCTCTGCCCCTTCCCTGCTCCTGATCTGTCTCTGTCTTTCAAAAAATATATAAATGTTAAAAAAATTTTTTTAAGGAATTTAAGGATTAAAAACATCAAACCATAAAAGAAGAAAATATATAGTTTAATAATAATATAATCTTGGGTAGGAAAGGCTCTTCTTTTTTTTAATTTTTAAATGTTTATTTCTAAGAGAGACAGAGTGTGAGCAGGGGAAGGACAGAGAGAGAAAGAGGGAGACACAGAATCTGAAGCAGGCTGTCAGCACAGAGGCCCACGTGGGGCTTGAACCTATGAACCACGAGATCATGACCTGAGCCGAAGTCGGATGCCTAACCGACTGAGCCATCCAGGCACCCCAAAAAGGCCCTTATAAGTACAATGGCAAAAGTAGAAACTATAAAGGAAAAGATGTGATTTCATTAAAAAATGTAAAACTTACGCATCTAAAAAAGAAATTATAACACAAATGACCAGACGGGAAATACCTGTACTATAAACAGAAAGCCATATAAAGGTCTAGGGAAGGTATACACCAAATTAATAATAATTCTCCTGGGGGTGTTATTACCTTTTTTTCCTACTTAAATAGCAATGCAGTGAACTCAATGGAGTAGGTTAGATCTATTCTAATCTTCCCCAATACAAAGTTTTGGAGTCAACTGTAAAAATATCCGCAACAAGGAAAAGTGATACCTATAAAGCTTAAGGAGCAATACGTAAAGGCATTTATGAAGTAAAGAAAACGAAAGTGTATACATTTCATCAGCATAACTATAAAAGTATGTATTCATTTGTTTGATGACTAGCGATGAACAAGGGTAATAGAAAACAGCTGTGTCATGATCTCACAGTTCATGAGCTCAGGCCCTACGCTGGGCTCAGAGCCTGGAGCCTGCTTCAAATTCTGTGTCTCCCTCTCTCTCTGCCTCTCCCCCACTCTTGCTCTGTGTCTCTTTCAAAAATAAATAAAAACATTAAAAAAGATATTAACAATGGAAACAATATTGTCATCAGAAATAAAAATAAGAATTAGACTTTATACACAGATTATCATAGTATTAGCAACACTTTACCCTATATTATATTATCTTAAAACTACATTTATACTGGCCTTTCATCTTTATAAAGAAATATGTTAGTTACACTTGAACTTGGAAATGAACAATGGCTATATTACCCAATACTCAGGCTCTGTGTCTCCCAGCTCATACCTATAGCCACAGAGGTGACCTTAGGGTAAATGAAATGGTCACCACAGTTGTATGTGTCCACATGGTTGCTAATCAGGTCACAGGCTAAGAATGCCAAAGACCTGCTTGTTGCTGAACAAAACTACTTAAATGCATTCAATATGGACAAAATGCATTTTTTTCCTTCTTTTTAATGTTTGAGAGACAGCAAGCACATGCAGAAGTCGGGGGCGGGGGCGATGCAGAGAGAGAGAGGGAGAGGAAGAACCTCAAGCAGGCTCTGCACTGTCAGTGCAAAACCTGATGCAGAGCTTGATCTCACGACCATGAGATCATGACCTGAGCCAAAATCAAGAGTCCGACACTTAGCTGACTGAGCCACCCAGGCGTCCCTGGAAAAAATATATTCTAATATGTAATCTTTTTCACTGTCTGGACCACAACATGAGCAAGTGCACTTATCTATAGATGAAATGAAATGACTCCTCAGTTTTTAAAGTAGATCATACTATACCTCTACCGCAAGTGGAGGGAGATCCAAGGCCTTCTGATAATAGTGGATTGCAAGATGAATCAGCCCCAGCTGGTGAAGGCCACGGCCCAAATTGTAGAACGACTCCTGGCAAGGCCCACGTATACTGAGGTACCGGTTAAGAAAGGAAAAGCCCTACCAAAAAGAAAAAGATAATTCAGTATTATACTCATTTGACTGGTATGCATTTGAAACACTATACATGCCAGGTATATTCTGTATAGAATACAAATATTTTCAAAAGGGAGCCTGGATGGCTCAGTCTGTTTAGAATCCACCTCTTGATTTCAGGTCAGGTCATGAGATTGAGTCCTATGTAAAGCTCTGTGATGGGCGTGAAACCTGCTTGAAATTCTCCCTCCCTCTCTCTCTCTCTCCCCCTTTCCCACAGTCCCTCCCCACTTGTGTTCTCTCAAAAAGAGACACAATGTCATCCTGAAAGAACTTATGTCTGTAGCGTAGTGTCATATTCAAGGTAATCAAGAGCCCGTGTGAAGATAATAAGGAAAGATCTGCTTTTTTTAAGCTAAGAACAAAAATATTTATAGAAAACAAAGCCGAATGTTGAAACTGTCAAAAGTTCCATAATTTATAAGAACACAGGATTTTTTTTTTTAAAGTTCCAGGTTGGCTTTTGTGACATTAGAGGCCAACAAACTTTTTTGGGGGGGGGGGCACGAGAGAGCATGCACACACAAGCGGGAGAGGGGCAGAGAGAGGGGGACAGAGAGAGAACCCCAAGCAGGCTCCGCACCGTCACTCGCAGTGATGACCTGAGCCGAAGTCAGATGCTCAACCAACTGAGCCACCCAGCTGCCCCGAAGCCAATGGAAAAAATATCAGAACACAGATACAGTAACATAGGTTCCATGTGTGTCCCCATGTCCAAAAAGCACTTGCTTCACCTCTTCCTGTATTCCTTTTCCCCTTTTATGTAGCTTCAAGATACCAGCCACAGAAAGTTATAAGCTACAAAAGTGCAAGTGTCCTATATTAAGTAATTAAATAAACAAAATCTCCAGCTCAGAGTATAGAATATAAAGTGCAACTCTTCCCTGGCTAATCTGCTTTCTAATAAATAGTCACATATTTTCCTCATAAAAAATAATAAAAATTAATAAATTCTTTAGAATTAATGCATTTTAGGAATAAAAATAATCACGTTCACTAAACAATCATACTTTCTGCATAATAAAAGAACTCATTTGTATCCACTGAAAGTCATGGTTCTGTTAGGTAAAGCAGACAAACTATTAGTCTCAGATAAATATCAAATCTTCCTATTTTAAAATGACAAATTTAAAGATAAAAATTTGAGAGAGAATAGTAATCCCAGATAAATTACTACAACCCAAATAAACTTGTAGGTCTTCTGATAATAGTAACAGGATTTGAATTACCTGCTATGTTTTAATAAATTTTTAACAAATTTAGGAGATCAATGGCAACACTATTCAAATAATTAGTGATTTAAAATCCAGGTAATGGAGATAGACACTTTATCTCTTAGGTGCTAAGAGTTTTGACAAAAACAGTTTAATGAAATAGAAATAAGAGAGTCTTTTTTAAATTAGCTATTTTACTTTCAAACATTTTTGTCACATTATTCACTAAAGGGTCCAAGTATACACTGTGCGTGAAGTATTAAATACAGGCAGAAATAAGAAATCATAAAAGATATTACTTTCATAATATAAAAAGGTAGGAAAGATAGTAAAACATATGAAATTAGTTTGTTTTTAACTACTCTAAAGGAAAATTAATTATGATCAGATAGCATAAAGAAATAGATTCACAAGAAATTAAAACAATTTAAGAATCATGGTATTGGGGCATCTGGGTGGCTCAGTCAGTTAAGCGTCTGGCTTCAGCTCAGGTCATGATCTCATGGTTGTGGGTTCGAGCCCCGTGTGGGGCTCTGTGCTGACAGCTCAGAGCCTGGAGCCTGCTTCAGATTCTGTGTCTCCCTCTCTCTCTGACCCTCCCCTGCTTGCGCTCTCTCTGTCTCTCAAAAATAAATTAAAACAAAAAAACAAACAAACAAAAAAAACCATTTAAGAATCACGGTATTTACAATAAAACTTGTTTTTAGAAACTTTTTTTAATTGAAAATCTTTAACATACACAAAAGTAGAGCAATCAGGAGAACAAATTCCCATATAACCATCACCTCTTGTTTTATCTCAATCTCCAACCAGTTAAACACTGCTGTTTAAATATAAAAGTGATCTGAAAGTTAGCTTCTAAATTACTTTGCGGTACATAAAATTTTTCCCTACCAGGAAAAACCTATGTATTTTAACTATTTTTTAATTTATTTTTTTAGACAGAGAGACAGGGGCACAGAGAGAGAGAGAGAGAGAGAGAGAGAGAGAGAGAGAGAGAGAGGGAGGGAATCTTAAACAGGCTCCATACTCAGCATGGAGCCCCCAATGTCCCAATGTGGGGCTCGATCTCACAACCCTGGGATCATGACCTGAGCAGACATAAGAGTCAGATGCTCAACAGGCTGGACCACCCAGGGCACTTCTACTTTAACTATTTAGTAATGAGTCAATCCATACAAATCCCCTATCGATCTTTACCAGAACATAAGCCTCATGAGGGCAAGGAGTTCTGCTTGTACACTCACTCACTACTATATCCCCAGTTCCTAGCACAGTGGGTGATCATTACATATTTGTTTAATTTATAAACAATCCTACATCACTTAAAACAGCAAAAGTATCCATTGCGAGAAAAAAACTTAGAGCAAGAGGTGGACAAATATCACAAATATATTTTTTGGTTGTGGTTTTACTTTTTATTATGAAAATTTTCAAATATACAAAAGTAAAGAGATTATAATGAACCCCAATACCAAGCTTTAACAACTATCATCATTTGAATTTAGGCTTTCTTTTAATCATTTTACTTTAAAAACCAAACCTGCCCCAAAAATTCCTTTACTAAATCCTGCTACTCCATTCAAGTCAACATTTTTTTCCTTCTATAACTACTTAAAAAAACATGTCTTTACATGAGTCAAACATATAAACATAAAAACACAGAAGTATTAAAGATACCGTGGTAAACAAGACAGATAGAATCCCTGATCTCTCGGAGTTTATATTCTTATTTGAGAAGAAAAATTAGATAAAATTAAACAAGATAATAAAAAGCCTAGAACCAAGAAAACCTTAAAAGAGCAATTTGTTGGAGATGATGTAAGAACACAGCTAACACAATCACATGTTCATACGTTATTTTAGATACATATTATTTATTTTTAAAACTGATTTATAATAAATCAGTCTTCAAGACCGAGAAGGCTGGAGGTCTCAGGGGTTCCAGAGTATAGGAAGCCTCCAGACTGTGCTGCGTCTTCTCTGTGACGCGGCTGTGTGCCCGGTCTACAGGCTACATAGGCTGAGCCAGGAGCGCCGCCGCTGGATGCTGAGCTCATGCTGGGCGCGAACTGAGGCATGGGTGTTGGAGCTCCCACGTGTATCCTAAGCAGGCACTGCTCCTAAAGCAGGATGCCTACATGAAGTATATTCATTTTTAAAGAACATAAAACCAAGTAATGAGAAATTCAAACGAATTACCTGCACAGTCAGGGCATGTCTCCTTAATACATACTTCTGAGAGGCCATGTGAATAAACGTCAGGCCGATACAGAGGCTATAGAGGGGCTCGTGGGGGTGGGTGCGAAAGGCCTGCACATACTGTCCTGAAGAAAAGAACTGGTGTCAGATGGTGTTACGAGTGCATAGTTCACTACTTCTTCACTATTCGAATATATTTTATTGCTGAACAGTACTGACTTTTTAATATATGCAAGTGTACATTTTAAACTATCAGATGCACATTAATTTAATTTTAAAACAACGTACAAAGTATAACAAAATTAGGAGGATTTACCTATAAATATATCCTGACCACCAAGATTAAATATGAGGAACTAAAACTTTAAAAAAAAGGTTTTTTTTGTTTATTTTTGAGACAAAGACAGAACATGAGCGGGGGAGGGGTAGAGAGAGGGGGAGACAGAACATTAATTAGGCTCCAGGCTCTGAGCTGCACAGAGCCTGGCACCGGGCTTGAACTCTGGAACCGTGAGATCATGACCTGAGCTAAAGTCGGACACTCAAACAACTAAGCCACACAGGCGCCCCTATAACTAAAACTTTATTTTAGGCACAGATACACATTTTCATGTAAAGTAATACTTCCCAAATAAACAATTTATCAATTGTGACCATAAACCTATTTTAAGATCTTAAACTATTTTAAAAGAAATAAGGGAATGTGTCTTTGGTGACTTCTTTTGTTATAAATTCAGATGTGATAGGTCACGGAGGTGAGAAGAAGAAAAACCGCTCTGTTTTGCTTTTTTGGATTATGGGTGTTGGTTTCCCAAATGTAACACTACTTTGTTTTTCCTGAGAAAAACATGTTTTCCTTGTTTCCATGTATTGACATATGTAATTGCTTCATGTCAAAAGCTTATCCATACAAGACGGGAATTTAAGCAAATTTTTAAGCACATTTTTCTTATTAAGGGACGATCTATAATTTATCATACATAGGTAAAAAACCCCTATTCTTTCCAGCTTCTATGCCGGAAGAAATGGCACTACAGAATCTCTAGCAGCATGGACGGTAGACTGCCATTTGGACTTTCTATTTTTACCTTCTGCAAAAAGTCATAAATATAAGAAAACAATATATATCTGTATTTTATATTTTCTTACCATTAAACAAACGATTCCAAAACTCACAGAGCAGAGGTAAAGTTTCAACATCTGATGTTCAAGGATTGACTGAACACTTATAAAAATACCAGCCAAATATGAAAATACATGAAAGTATTAAATAGCCAACATCCCATTTTATTTAGAAGTGAACTGGGCAACACCAACTTTTAGGCAGCAAGAGATACATGCCTCATTTTAAATTTAAACATTTGGTAGCTATTTTTCCAGTTTGCTTCGGATTCCTTATTAAAGAAAATTTCAAGTGATTAATTTCCCCAAGTTTAATTAGAATTAGTAAGCACGATGTAAATAAATCTTGATATAAAGACTTGTCTCCCAAAGGAACAAACTATCAGCAAATCTTAAATCCATTTTTGCACTACAGCAAATTAAAATCAGATGGCAAAGCATCCATATATATGTATTTTTTTCAGAGAGAGAATGGCCGCACAGCTGGGGAGAGCGGCAGAGGGGGACAGACAGCCTCAAGCAGGCTTCACGCGCAGCACAGAGCCTGACGCAGGGCTCAATCCCACGACCTTGAGGTAGTGACCTGAGCAGAAATCAAGAGTCGGATGCTCAACCGACTGAGCCACCCAGGCGCCCTGCAAAGCATCTACACTTAATGAAAATTATTTAAAAAATGGACAAGCCTAACCATGAGAATTACTGACCTTTAGAATGAATTATAAAACTTACTTCAGCCTTCTGAACCAAAGCTTCATAAGAAAAATAAATATTAATATGATTATCATTATTGCCAATACTTACAGCTACTTACTGTTTGTGCCAAGCATTTTTTTAAATGCTTTGTATTAACTCATTTAATTTTCACAATAATTTATAAGGTAGGTCCAATTACTACCTCCATTTCAGAGATAAAGAAACTGAGGTACTGGGAGGTAGAATAACCTGCCACGAGGGGGTTTTGCTCCAGGCCTAGCTGTTAACCACCACACCGTCCACACCTGACAAAGTCACGTACAGGACACTTACCGAGCGCATGCTTAAAACTACCAGATACAAACGCGTTGTGTCCATTTAAGACACACAGGGCATGATTATCCGGGTTTTTCAGCATTAGGCGAAGACAGAAGCGATGATGTCGCACCTCTTGGGAGTGCATGGTAACCTGATTGAAAATGTTCCAGAGCTGAGGTTTATTGACATTTTCCATTACCATTACCCTAAATTGGCAGAACGAGAGGGAGGGTAAAAAATAACGTAAAAAGAAAAACGTCTGATGTCTAAGAATGAAATACTTCAGTGCAGCAACATCCTCCAACAACAAAAAGCGGGCTGTTTCAACATATTTAAGCACAAACACTCACACAGTAAGAAATTTTTCTCAGAAGATGCCGCTTAAGTTAGTATTTCTACATCTTGTTTGTTCTTTTCAACAAAACTTTTAAATCAAAAAAAAAAAAAGAATCACGTAATTTACGTTTCACCTATTCTCCCCCAGCCCACTACAGCTGTAGTACAACGAACAGTAACAGCTAATAACAGTGTGTGCCAGACATTGTTAAAAGGCCTTATTTATAATAATTCACTTAATTCCCATAATAATCCTACAAGGAGGTAGTATTATAATATCCACTTTATAAATGGGGAGACTGAGGTACAAGAGATTAAATAGATGAGAGGGCATGCCTCTGAGAATCATCAATGAGTTGAATTTATCTGCAAGCCACAAGAGAGTTAAAACAACTTCTTAATTTTTAAGCATGAGAGACTACATCAAAGTAAATACACATCCTCTTTCAAAGAATTTAAAATAAATTACTGGAAAATCACCTGATATAGTTGTATGCCTTTCTGAAATTTTTGTCCAGTATTGCAGCAGAGAGACCAAAGTATTCTAATTCTTTGCGCTTTTGCCTGTCATCATAAAATGAATAATATTCCAGCGAAGAATCCACAAGTAACTCAGCCTCTTGAAATCGGGATAGGTCACATAAGGAGTATATAGCCTTCAACAGAAGGTTCCACCAGTCATCTTTTGTCAAGACACTCGTGAGGACAGCAAATATTGCTAAAGTGATACCAGTGAAAATCAGTTAGGACACTGTATTTTCAGAAATAACAGTATTAGAAAAATCCCTACGATCAATTTTAAGGCTGAATTTAATAACCACACTCCTATGGAACTGAATTCTTGCCAACGCTCTTTAGAAAATGGTGAGAAGTCGACAGTTAGTTGCCTGTTACACTACTTCAACACCAGCCCCTCTGCTCTAACGATCCACAATCCCAGTAGTCCTTACTTCTGATTTGCCCTCTACCAAGTCCAGAGACACCATCTGTATCTGTCAGTGCTAGCAAGCAGATGTGGTCCTCCAGGACAGAACAAGTGTGTGTTCCATGACTGGGGCCACACACAGGATTCTGCACATACAAGGAATTCAAATGTTTGCTTAGCAAAGAACTTCAAGATTCAGATTGTTTTTGATCTTTTTATAATCTTAATTTTCTCTGCCTCAAAATTTCTTTTCCTTCCAAATCTTGCCTTATTTGTCTGTTAAGAGTGTCCTTTTTATAAATTTATAACTTGAGAAATATCAAAAGCCATAAAAATTTTTTAGTCTTTGGCCCAGTAATTCTCCTGATAATCTATTCTATACAAGTAGTCAAAAATATGGATAAATGTATAGGCATAAAGATGTTCATTATAGTATGACTTATAACCATGTATCAAAAAAATAAGGGAATAACTTTACAAATTATGGGACTGCCATCCAATGGAGTATTACACATTCCTTAATGATAATAGCTATGAAGAGAGCAACATGAGAAAATACGTGAGAAAATGTTGAGTGAAAAAATCAGAGTTTAGGGGTGCCTGGGTGGCTCCATCAGCTAAGCGTCTGACTCTGATTTTGGCTCAGTTTGTGAGTTCAAGCCCCGTACTGGGCTCCGTGCTGACAGGGCAGAGACTGCTTGAAATTTTCTCTCTCCCTCTCTCTTTGCCTTTCCCTCGTCGTGCTCCCTCTCTCTCACTCTCTTGCTCTCTCCAAATAAATAAACTTAAAAATAAAATACAGAGCACAAAGATGCATGTAACATGAAGAGACCGTGTTCTTCCTATCCTGGTATGCAAATGTCACATGATCCTTATTGTGATGAAATTAAAAAACCTTCATGAACCTACAAAAAACCAACAATGGATCTGAAATTAGAAAATATTGAAAGAGAAAATGTGGGAAGCGGCAAAGATTTAGCTGCTAGGCCATTTACTAGCCTTAATGTCACTCCCCTGGGGAGTTACAAAAATAGGCAGGGGAGCGCCACTCCCTGTCAGGAGAAGCCAGAAAAACAAAGATCAATCACCTACAGGCAGGGTGGTATCCGCCCTTCACATGCTGTGCTAAAAACTTTAATTTGTTTCCTTCTTTACCCTAGCTTTGACCTTGTTTCCTAGCAACCAACCCTGTCAGTTTCTCACCCTAAACCCTATATAGGTGTGGGTTTTTCTTTCTCTGGAGGAGGAATAAAGGGTGAGGAATAAAGGAGGCTTGATCAGAAAGCGCTCGTCTTGCCTCACTCTCGGTGCGCCCCTTCCTGCCCTACTCTCTCTCCCTCCCTCAGGAACGGACCGAAACGATTATCGCCTGGCCGGGGCGGGTCCCAGACAAGAAAACCTGACAGGATCACATACAGAGAAAAATATAACTTAAGAAATACACTCTTAAATACATGAAGCAAAGTCTACCTTTGGAATGGGACCAGATCCATGAGCTGGAGAGATGGGGCTCTGAGGCCTCTATATCTGGATTATGAGCAGCCGACCCTCATTCCTTTCCTCTCTTCCACTGCAAAACCTACTTATGTTAGGTACTTATAACATGCTTACAGAGATTCAGCTCTTCTGGATTCTAAAACCCTGTCCCACTGCACACTGCTATGCCTACAACAACTAATGAATAAATGTCTGTTGAATTAATTAACAATGAAATAATTTTTAATAGAAAGATACCTCCATTAAAAACATTAAAAATTAAAAAAAAAAAAAGAAAGATACCTCCAGTTTAGACTCTTTTCAAGTTTCTCTTTTCAACCTCACTCAAACATGCTTGAGGTGATACTAGCTAAATATAGATGCCTTTTAAAGTCATATTACTTAAGACTAGGTCAAAGGAATTTATTTCAGAGTTTCTATGACTACTGCTACATTTATCAAGGATGAATTTAACAGAGAATGAAATATATGTAATTTAAGTGACTGGACAAATACAGTAATTTATATTGCCATCTAATCTTCACATTAAATATACCTTAAACTAAGGTATATTTTCTTCTCATAAAGTCAAAAGTTCTGTTTAGTTTTTTCACAGGAAGATCCAAGCAGATGTTTTCCTTTTAATTTTTAAAAAGTAAAGTATTTACATGTAGCCTTCCTTATCTTCTTTTAACATCAAATGAGTTTATTTTACTTAAGGGATCTGGATTAGAAATTTCATTTTATTTGGAAAAAGGTATATTTTCTTTTTTTTTTTTTCTATGAGAGCGAGCAGGGGAGAGAGGCAGAGGGAGAGAGAGAGAGAAAGCAAAAGAGAAAGAGAAACTTAAGCAGGATCTATGCTCAGCAGGGAGCCAGACGGACATGGTGCTCCATCCCACAACCTAAATCAGGATGTGAGCCAAAATCAAGAGTCATATACCCAATTGACTGAGCCACCCAGGCACCCCAGAAAAGGGTATATTTTCAATTAAGTTACTATCAGGTATTACTTTGAGTATTTTCTGAATTCAGTCACATTTTATGTAATAAATTAAATGAAAGTAATTACCTTTTGCATCACAATTTGCTGTCTCTTGGTCACTGTTGTCTGATATTTTGTCTCTTGACACTTTAATAAGGTAGAGATGCCTCTCTCCAGATTTGGAACTAGATATCAAACAAACCTGAGCTCTATTCATTGCTACCTGAATTAAAAATAATTTGAGATCTTTTAGTCATATAATTTAATATTTTATTGTTAAGTAATCTCCATACCCAACATGGTGCTGAAACTCATAACCTCAAGATAAAGAGTCTCGTGCCCCTCCAAATGAGCCTTTTTTTTTTTTTTTAAAGAAAATCTATGGGTCACAAGTACCACAGGTGTACCTGAAATCTTTTTTAGTAAGGGGAAAAAGACCAAATTATTGTGTATTTAAACACCTAAAAGAGAATAGACTTATTTTTTTCTTCCCAGGAGAATTTAGATCACACTGCTTACCTTAGCAGAGAATAGGAAGACAATTCACGTTAACTTATAACATATGTATATGCACACATAACCACTTCCCTGAGAAAAAGCTAGACTCGGAAATGATGTTACATGTGGAAAACATTTTTGCAAAGTGAACTATTTTGGCACATAGTAATGTCTACAAAGCCAATAACTGATAATACTATGGTTCTCACTTTTCTAAATTTGTACTAGCAAAGATTTTATTTCACTTACTTTACCTATGGTGAAGTTTACACTTTCATGTAGAACTTTCAGTTACAGTCAACCCTTGAACAACACAGGTTTGAACTGCACAGGTTCACTTATACATGGGTTTTTATAGTATAGTACTATAAAATGTACTTTCTCTTCCTTATGATTTTCTTAACAACATTTTTCTTTTCTCTAGCTTCCTTTATTATAGGAATACAGTATACATTTAATACACAAAATATGTGTTAATCACCTGTTCACATCAACAGTCAGAAATTAGTAGTTAAGTTTTGGGGAAGTTAAAAGTTACATGCAAGTTTCAACTGTGTTAGGGTTGATGGCCCTCATTCCCATGTTGTTCAAAGGTCAACTGTACATATGAGTAACTTCTAAGTCTTTTGTCTATATCTGACTTTCATTTTTAAAAGTTTGAGAGTAGATCAGTTATAAAATAGCTATAATCTATGTTTAAATCAAATTCTAAACATTTAAACAGTCAACAACACTAACATAAGGAAAGACGATTACCCACCTTTAAAAGCATGGCTAACATGGTAAGTAAGGTGTCCACATAACCATAGGTTTTGCCTTGGGAAAACAACAGAGTAGAACGATGAAGCAATAACTTCAGTTCCTAAATAAATAAGCACATGATAATGAATATGACAAGATTCTTTGCTGCAAGTGGTCTTGTTTTAGAGAAAAGTTTTGTTTTAGAAACCAAACCTTAATGACATTTGCTTTATGATCTTTTGCAACTTAAGACCCAATGAAAACTCTTCAAAATTCGTCTAACAAGAGGCGGAAACTTAAATTTCAAAATTACTTTTCAAAAACAGTGAATTTAATACACTAAAATAAATCTTTTGGATACAAACTCTATACACATCCTTCATGGAGGAAAAAGTTCAAACACAATCCACCAAGGAAAACTCCCTTTCACATGACATGGCCTACCTGCTGTGCAGCATTTGCATCCTGTGCTAAAGTATCTGGATCATACATTGGTTCCAGAGCTTCCAGAGCTTTCTCAGGACGGCCCAGCTGCTGCTGAAGGGTGGAAAGTGAAATTCTTGCATCCAAATGAAGGGGGGCCAGATCGACCACTTTGCCATAGCTTTCCGCAGCGCGTTCCATGTAGCCTAAGGCCTTTAAACATTCTAAGATGTTAAAGCATAAATATGATCTACAGATTAGTAAGCCTGCCAAAATTATTTTTCTACTTTAAAGAAATATTATAGCAATATAAAAAGAATTATAAGAAAAATGAAATGTATGCATATTTCTAATCCTTTAAAACAATTATCCCTCCTAATCTCCATCTCTTGATTGATCGATCTATCAATTCCTCTAACTAAATCTAAATTGCTACAAGGATGTAATCAGCACATACACACTCTTTGAGGTTCTCCTTTATTAGCATTATGCTCTCAATATTTCCCACATCTTCCTTAACATTTTGAATGGTTATAACATTCAACTATTTGTTTAACCATATTATATGACTTTTAGGTTATTTCTGAATTTATACTCTAATAAATAACAATGCAATAAATATTTTCATGTAGATAAACCATGCTTAAAAATTGGCAAACCAATTTAACCCACAGATGTTTTGTTAAGCCACAGTGCTTTTAAAACAATACATGGTGTACATTTTTTAAACTTTGTATTTTTATGAACTTCAAGTTACCAGATTCTTTTGAAAAATCTGAATTGACAACGCTCTCCTATTCCCACAGGGCACATCACCTATGCTGAGAAACAGCAGCGTCCTCTGGAGAGGGCTCTCCAGTCCTCCCCCCAAACCCTGGGTCTCTTCACTTGCCCTCTTCACTCATTTATTTGCCAGGCTCCTGAGTTTTTTGATCCCCAATGTAAACCTCCCCTCATCTCACTCAATTATTTCTCAGGGTAAGTTCTCAGAAGGGAACTTACTGGGCTCTATTCCTCAAACTTTATGCCAATCAGTCATTAAATCCTACCAGTTGAACTCTCCAGGGACAACACTAATCTAGGCCTTTTTCATCTTATTCCCTTTTCACTACAATTACCTCCTAAAATGGTTCTTTTGCCTCCAATGGCATTCTCAAATCTCAAATTTCTCAACTCTCTCTTGAGTTATCATCTTTAGGTTAAGCTTTGATAATAAGCAATAAAAACTCCAGCTCCCTGCTCATGTCTTTAAAATTCAAATATCATGAAGAATATGTTTTTATGATGGTGTTACATTTGTATTCATTTTCGCTCATCCAAACAGTAATCTTTAAGTGTTCTTAGCAATTTCATATTGTGATAGGTCTCAAAATAACCCAAATTGTCAATCAATGCTTCTCCAGTTATAGAAACCATTCTACGATTATACAATATTTTAAGAACTATTAGAACTTTCCATCATTATGTAATATTTTAGACAAAAACTATTCAACTTTTAATGCATCTTTTATAGTGATTATACAAAATCCTATTAGAATATTTTTGGAGTTCAAACATTTAAGAAATTTAGTTGTTTTTCTTAAGCTATTTTTTTTACTTTAAATGATTTCAGATTATTATAAATTTAGATACAATAAAATGAAATTATACATAAAACCCAATCTTGAGCATATGTTTGCAGCTCAAAGAACAGTAAAAATACATTAACTGTTTTTCTCAAAATAACATATTAAATATAAATCCATGAAAACTCTTCAAAATTCAATAGCACCCCAAGTCTGACAATCTATTACTAGAAATCAGAGTCTATGGTTAAGATAGGTCAAAGACTTGAATAAAGTATTTTTACCAGGGACACGTTAGTCCTATTTCATTCTGATACCAGTAAGTAAATCATTCTTACAAAGCACTGATGCAGGGGAAATCATATAGTGGCATACTATGACATTTAAAATACTAACATTCATAGGGTTGCTGAATCACTATGTTATACCCCTAAAACTAAGGTGACACCGTGTCAACTATATTCAAAAAACAAGCAAACAAAAAACCCTGATATTCAAAAACTGTCCTGAAACTAGAAAGACTTTCACCTTTACCAAGACATTACTATTTTAAATAATTATTACCACCTTGGGAAAGTAAGTTCTCGCCCACTAAGCAGCATTACCTGCATGCCGAAGCCACACTACTGCGAGGTTGTATCGCTCAGAGCAGACTAGCGCACTCAGGAGGGGAAGTGCAGAATTATATTCACCGACATCCAGAAAAGCTTCAGCAACATCTAGATAGAGATCTCCCATATCTTCAGGATTCTGTTCCACTAGTGTTGTCAAGAGAGGCTAGACCCCAAAATAAAAGCCTGAAGTCAAACAATCACTACAATTTTAGACATCTATGTGTATTTCTCTTTTCATAGATCTATCAGTTATTTCAAGCAAGCCTAAAATGAGCAAGGTTAAATGAAAATAGCTTTAAATAACCATTTTTCTATTCATTTCTGTAACTCTATTAGAAAGAGCTCATACTACTGTCACTCATTCAACATATTACTTTTAAAGTATTTTTTTTAACATTTATTTATTTTTGAGCAAGATCAAGCATGAGTGAGAGAGGGGCAGAGAGAGGGGGGACAGAGGCTCCAAAACAGGCTCTGCGTTGACTGCAGAGAGCCCAATGTGGGGCTTGAACTCACAAACCGTGAGATCATGATCTGAGCTAATGTCAACTGAGCCACCAGGTGCCCCTCAACACATGACTTTTGAGAGCCTGTTATAAGCAGACATGGCAGGAGCCAAGATAACGTGACTTGCTGTGCTCTTCCTCTGCCAAGACAAACATACCCAACCCTTCAGGGCCTTCAGAGAGGACTTTCCTGACCACCCTATTTAATACTGCAATTCCTCCTACCCCCAGTATTGTCTATTCTTCTGTTTTTTTCCCCCAGAGTATTCAGCACCAACTAACAACCTGTATTTTACATATTTATTTTGTTATCTATTTACTCCCATTAGAATAAAAGATCCACAAGAGCAGGGATTTGTATATTATATTCAATACCTTATCCTAAGGTCTGCAAAGTAGATGCCAATAAATTCTTCTTTTCAACGAAATACTTAGTCCAAAGCTGGCAAAAGAGAAGAACTTTCAGAATTTACCAACTGTCTAAAAACCCCAATCTCAAATTCTGATCTCTGGATTGTTCTCATTTAAAAAGAAAAACAAGGGGTGCCTGGGTGGCTAAGTTAGTTAAGCATCCAACTCTTCATTGTGGCTCAGGTCATGATCTCCATTTCGGGGGTTCAAGCCCACAATGGGCTCTGCACTGACGTTGCAGAGCCTGCTTTGGATTCTCTCTTCCTTCTTTCTGCCCCTCCTGAGTTCACATGTGCACACACACACACTCTCTCCTCTCTAAAAATAAATAAACTTAAAAAAGGAAAAAGAAAAGAAAAATACATTATTACAAGCCCAGTTCAGCTTTTATAAGCTATTCAGACACAAATAATTTGATGCTTACAGGAACTTCCTGGGTTATTTAAAAGTGAAATCTAGGGTAAACTTATAATTTCTTGTCATGTAAAAAAAAAATGTGGATTTGATGAATTATATCAAGCGCAGATCTTAATGTTACTTACATTAAGTGGTTCGAGGATGTTAAGATGTACAAGGCAGACCATCAACTTCACCGTAATATCTATTGGCACACCATCAGGTATAGTGCAGGTCACATTTTCACCAGCTGTGGATAAGACAGGTAAAACGCAGCTCCTATTATATGCAAGCTTAGAATGCAGGGCAATGAAGCAAGCTCTATCTTCTACATAAGATCTCATTTACTTCCTTGAGAGCAAATGATTCTGTAGTCAATTCTAAGTTGGGCCAACACTTATTACTAGGTTTTTACACTCCCTTCAGTCTGTCCTTTGGTAGCAATTATCCTTCCTATTCTTTTCCTAACACTTTATCCACTTTTCTGAAACCTATAGAAACTCCCACACCTTCTATCAAATCTAAGAGAGAAAAAAAGAGGAGAGATAAAATGACCAACAAGTATATATAAACTCCTTCATTGTGAATTCAAAAGCCTCTTTTCAGTTTTTATGACAAAGAGGCTAAGACAGGGATAAATTAAATACTGTGTGGTTTTCTAAAACTTCATTAAAGTAAAACAAAAATATTTTTTTAATGTTTATTTATTTTTGAGCAAGAGATGAGCAGAAAGAGTGGGAGACAGCGAATCTGAAGCAGACTCCAGGTTCTGAACTGGCAGCACAGACAAAGCCTGATATAGGGCTCAAACCCATAAACTGTGAGATCATGACCTGATCCGAAGTTGGACACTCAACTGACTGAGCCACCCAGGCGCCCCAAGTTAAAACAATTTTTAAAGCCCTGAGAAATCAAAGGAATTTTTATCCACATTTAAAATATTTTATCCACATTTGAAATATTCTGTATTTTGTAAAGTCTAGTAAATGCCAAACAAGTTTCTATCTCAGAAAAAAAACTGAAGCATAAACATCAGAGATTTATCTTAAGTGGTGGAATAAAACCTAAAAATATATTAAAACGAAATAACTTCATGTTTTATAAAATTTGTCATATAAATTATAGAACTACCTAAAACGGCAAAGTCATGGAAGGATTTGGACAAGTTTATTTTATCTCTAAGCTCCAATACAAGAACTGATACAGAAAGCCAACTTAAGGAATTTATTCACCTCAAACAGAGTTCTAACATTTAAACTGACCTACACTAGACCATAAGCTCTATGAGGATAAGGACTAGTCTATCTGACTCACGACTATATCCACAGGCTGTTTCTTCTGTAGATAGTGGCTATGGCATATCTACTAAAAATACAGTGTATACAGATGTATAAATCAAAAATTTGATTTCAAGAATAATCACAAAGTAAAACTCAATTTTATGTTGAAAATAAGACACATGCCTAAAATCATATAACTCAGGAAGGTTGAAAACAAAAGGGCAAACCAAAGATACAGTAGGCAAATGAAAACAAAAAGAAAATAGGGGTCACAATCTCATCAGACAAGGTAGAAATTGGGTCAAACATATTTTAATGAGATAAGAGGGACACTTTATAATGCTACAGGACAGTGCCACTTGAAGGGAAGTCTGGAACTTGTCCTGGTCCACAAGCAGTTACCAGTTCAATCAGGTAAGTTTAAGAAATGGAGAATAATTAGACACTTTAGTGGCATTTGACAATGCTAAAGGCGGCAGTGGATATTATTTATAGCCCCTAGACTTTGAATAGTAGTTTATTAACTAATATATAACAGCAGTATCTTTTTTTTTAAGTTTACTTATTTATTTTGAGAGAAAGAGAGAGCATGAGCAGGAGAGGAGCAGAGACAGAGAGAGAGAGAGAGAGAGAGAGAGAATCCCAAGCAGGCTCCATGCTAAAAGCAGTATCTTTTAAACCTCATTTTATTGTGAACCTCAATGGAAATGCTTATTAATCCATCAATAAATGTTCTCATTTTCAAAAATGCATACGAAAAATAACTACCTTGCTCACACTGAAAGCGTTTTAATGTCTTAGTCGTGTGTACTTATCTTTTTCTTTAAAGTTATTTTATAAACTCCAAGATGCCAGATTTCAGATGTACCATTATTTTATATACTAAGAAAGAAAAACACCACTACCTAAACTGTGACATGTTGTTGATTTATGTTAAGCTGTTTTCTGAATTCAGATATGTTAAATCATTAAGGAAGAAAGAAGAGATGATCAATCAAACACAGTAAAATATGTTAAACAAAATGACTAATAGAGCTACAATTAAAAATTGAACTTAACTCTATTTTTCCTTAATATTTTTAAAATAACGGACAGCAGTATTTTTCAACATGAATGTAATTTTTTAGAAGAAAGATCTTAAACAGAAATTGTAGTGGCACCTGGGTGGCTCAGACTCTCATTTTGGCCCAGGCTATGATCTCATAGTTCTTGGGCCTGATCCTCTGTTGGGCTCTGCACTGACAGCATGGAGCCTTGGGACTCTCTTTCTCCTTCTCTCTCTCTGCCCCTCCCTGACTCATGCTTTCTCTCAAAATAAATAAATAAATTTTAAAAAAGAAAAAGAAATTATGGTTGCAGAACAACTTAACTGAGACTGAATTCTAGTTTAGGCCAGGTCTAAGAAAACTACCAAAATTGACAGAGTCCTTCAGATGCCCTAATTCATGCCCTGATGGCATTACAATTCCTACCGTTTACGATTCATTCACTGCTCATTTATTACCCAAAACCCTCAACCACAACATCTCATCTAGTCCTGCCCATTCCGAGTAGTGCTCCTACACCCTGTGACCTCAGTCGGATATGCTCCTCCTCCTAGGTGTTTGCTTCAATTACACTTCTAGAAATCTCCTAAGATCTTAGTATATTGCTCTTCTCTGTTTTCCCATGTCAGGGTTACTCCAGAGATAATCACACGGTTCCTATTAAACTTGTATATATTTCATTTCAACCCCACGCCTCCAAATCCTTAAGGGCTGGAAATGTCATACTCAGCTGCTGTTTATTCCCCACATCCAGCATAGGATCTTATAAGAAACTCTTACTGAACTGGGCTTGTCATTCCCCATGAACTTTCCACTTCACTACTTATCTTTCCCATGTCTTATCTTGTGCCTTGTTCTCTATGAATTACCCACACAAATTGACGGTAAAAATGAATTACTACTTTCCATTAGGATGGATCCTTAAAAAAAAAAGCTTTTTGTTTTTGAATAATTATGCCTTAACCCAAAGGACTACATAATGATGGAAGTTCAGGCATCCTGACAGGCCGCGGAGAGAAGTGCTTTGAAGCAGGCGGTCCTCAAGTAGTAAGTGTCTCCCCACCTCCCCCGCACCACCAAAGCTTCACGGGGTAGACATGGAAGGCACTACGTAGGAATTTTCTCACAAGAACAGGCACATCTATTTTGCCCAGAGAGTTCAATTTTGTTACAGCCTCAGATAGGGTCTTGCATGCTAATATTTTCACAGAACAGGTTAACGGGTGTGATACAAAGAAAAAAGCTAAGAGAGGTACTGCAAGCCATACTTCAGGTATGACTTTCTAAGCGGGTCCCTAACTACATATTTTTTCAAACATGGTAATCATATTAGCTTCTATGTTTTAGGTAAATGCTTAAGTTTGAAGTAGATTTTTTCAATAAGAGTATTTTAAGTCCTTTCTAAAAATTAAATTTATATCTCATGCTTTATATCTAAATGTTTTTGATAGCTGTTCAGTAATCAATTCTTTGTTCACATATCACTAAAAAAACCCATGAGAAATGCCATTTTCAAATGGATGTACTGAGAAATAAAAAGGGACTGAAGACAATTTTTAAAAAAGGTTTCTTGTGAGTAAATATCCATAAGAAGAAGGTATGAAATCTCTGTAAAGAAAAAAATGCTTCTGGGACAACTTGTTATGAGACCATTAACTATCAATTTCTAAATGCCACATTAAAAAAAAGAAAGGATTATGTATATACTCTACGCAGAAGAACCTACAGCCTTTATTCTCTTCTGAAGTGCCTTCCTCTGTAGTTTTTTTTTCCAGCACAATTCCAGAAAAATCTGTTATTACCTAAAAGAATGGGGGAAAAAAGGAAATGATATAATAGATATGTACGAAAAACCTTTTCACAATGCAAAAATTTATATGGTTAATTCAAATAGTCCTTACAACCTATACATGAACTATAAAAAGCAACAACAAATCTCTTTAAAATAAGGAACCACTGTGATATATTAACATTTTTATATCATATTAACTAAATGTTTAATGAAAGATACATAATTTCTCTATATCAAACCAAACTACAGTTCCCAACACCATAGGAATGGAATCCTAGCAGTTAGTCTGGCTGCTCAGTCCTGCTACACCTGTGATAATGGCAAAAGCTTCATTAGGTAAATTATACTTTAATATGTAACTATACTTTATATTTCATATGGAATTACTATAGAATCTAGAAATCTGTTTCCATATACACTTTAAAAATATAATTTAGTACATAAGTAATTTAATATATATAACTAAAGTGAGGAACTGTCAACTTGTAAGAATTTCTAAGATGCAGAAATGTGCCCAAAATCTAAGAGAGAAACACATTACATGTTCCTACCTCCAAAGCTCTGTCATACTGTTTGTTAGAAATATACAGTTCAGCTGCTACATTTACATCTTCCATGGAAACAAGACTCTGATGTTTTGAGAAAGCTTCTTCAATTATATTAATAGCTGAAGTAACATCATTGGCTTCATAGTAACTCCTGAAAATATAAATGATAAAATGGGTGAATACTCACTTAATTCAAATTATAAAACTCATATCCTTGCTTAAGGCCATCTAACAATTAACTGATTTTCATTTTCTTAAAATCAGAGAGGAGAAAAAACTTTTCTTTAAAACCATAATCACAGCTAATCCAGAGGAAATGGGCGTCAGTATAACAATGCTGTCATGTCAAGCTCTCCAAAAGCTACCTCCTATCATTCCAGCTCATTCTCCAAATCACCCATTTCCAACAACTCTTCCTTCTCAGTGGGATCAACAAAGCACTGATCTACCTATTTCACTGTCCTGCAGCCTCGTCTTCACTTTCGTCCTTCTCCATAGATCACCAACACTGTATTTACTCCCTCGCACATCTCCTCACTTCTCCTGTCCTTCGGTCCCTTCTCATAAAGTCATCTGATAAAACCCCAACCCTTGTTAATCCAAATATGCCTACTCTTCACAACCACCTGTCCAGCTGACCATGCTGACTGGACTCACTCTAAACTAATAATGATCACTAGACTCAAGTTGGCCCATGGTGCGGTCAGCAGTCTTGCTAGTTGCCTTGCCCAGTACTTCTCAAACTTGAATGTGCATACAAAGTAACTGGTTATCTTATAAAAAGGCATATTCTGACTCAGTAGAGCTGGAGTAAGGCTGAGATTCTACATTTATGACAGGCTCCCAGGTGATACAAATGCTAAAGCAAGGTCCCAAGGACCTAGACTACCGTTTCTCAACTTCTCTCCCTTCAAACCTCAAAACTCTCTGATCCCCACTCTCAACTGATGATCCCCCTTCTTAGTTTGCAGAGAACCAGATCATGACATCCCACATACTCCGTACTGGGAGTACATCTTCCTACTCACACATACTCATGGCCAGATATTCCACATTCTCCACCTATAAGGCAAACCCCTGGCTATATCCCATTCTCTCTACCTACTCAAGGACATTAATCAAGCAACTGTTCACTCTGTCATGAGTCTTCAATGTGTTCCTCAATTGTGGCTGATACCATCTGAATACAAATACATTCTAATTTTTCCAAACTTAAAAATTATCTCTTTCCCCTACAACCCATTCTGAGTATCCTCTCATTCCTCTGCTCCCCTTATAAATTTCTCCAGAGCTGGCAATCCTCCAGGAAGCCCAAATGCATCTGCAATGTCAATACTCAGTCTTCATTTTACATGCTCTATTTGGACTATTTCACACAGATGATCATCCCTCCTCCTTGAAGGGCTTTTTTCAATACATTTCTTGAATATTATGTTCTCTTAGTTTCTTCCTACTTCAGTGCCCATTTCCTTTCAGTCTCTCTGCTGCGTCCTCCTTATTTTCCTGACTTCTGAACACTGGAGTGCCTCGGGGATTAGTCCTCAGAATCCTTCCGCTGTCTGTGTGTGCATTTCTCTCTCTTTCACTCACACCATCTCATATCAGAAACTCCTGAGCTCAGGGGCACCTGGATGGCCAGTCAGTTAAGCATCTGACTTCAGCTCAGGTCATGATCTCGTAGTTCATGAGTTCAAGCCCTGCATTAGGCTTTGTTCTGACAGCTCAGAGCCTGGAGCCTGCTTCCATTTCTGTGTCTCCCTCTCTCTCTCTCTGCCCCTCACTGGCTGGTGCTCTGCCTCTCTCTCAAAGTAAATAAACATTAAAAATATTAAAAGAAAAAAATGAAAGAAAATCCTGAGTTAAACTTTCAAAATATATCCAGAATTTGATTACTTCTCATCACCTGCTATACTTTTATCCTGGTCCAAGCTACTACCCCTTCCAGAGATTATTGCAATAACCAGATCAAGATGGTTGATCCTAGACTGAAATAGTATTTACAGATACCCCTGGAAAAGAGAGCTGACAACTAGACATTATTTAGCCAAAACGTTTCCTGCTTTGCTTTGATGTACAGCATATCAGAGAACTACAGTAGCATATAATATTTTATTTTTTTATTTTCAAAATTTTATATAAATCCTAGTTAGTTAACATATAGTATAATACTAGTTTCGGAGTAGAATTTAGTGATTCATCACACATATAACACCCAGTGCTCAACACAACAAGTGCCTCCTTAACACTCATCCCCCACCTCACCCATCCCCCACCAACTTCCCTCCATCAACCCTGTTTGTTCTCTATCGTCTCTTATGGTTTGCTTCCCTCTCTTTTTTTCCCCTTCTTCTTTGTTGATCTGTTTTGTTTCTTACATTCCACATGAGTGAAATCATATGGTACTTGTCTTTCCCTGTCTGACTTATTTCACTTACCATTAATATACTCCAGTTCCATCCATGTCATTGCAAATGGGATTTTTTAAAAATAAAATCTATACCACAGTCAGTACCATGTGTCAACTAAAAGAAAACTTTTTGTCTTAAGATGTTATTCTAGTACTGACTACAGATAGAATGATTATAGAAAACCCCAGATCACAAACAATATTTACAAAAAATAATTTAATACTACTGCAAATGTACATCAACTAAGTTATGGAAACCTAAGAACCTAATCATCTTTTTAGAACAGGTCCCATTTTTAAACTTCAGAACACTCGAAGGAAATGTATATACAAATTTTTCTAAGTAATCACACAGTTGACTTGGAAACAGAAAAGTACTGAAAAAAAAAACCCACCTCTATATTTAAGCACAATATAAGATATAAGAAATAAAACACTTCTTTGAACCTCAATAAAAAATGTGTTCTACTTCAAATATGTGCTTTGACTTGTAAAATAAGATGATTATTAGGAACATCTATATATACCTCACTCCAAACTTACTTTGCCATATCTCTAGTTAACTGCATAAAACGTTCTCCATCAGACGGAGATAAAAGGTTTAAAATACGCCTATAACCATCCATTGCCATTTTATGATCTCCCATCTGTTCATAGAGGCTTGATCGCTCCCACAGATAACGGACATTAGTAGGTTCATATTTAAGAGCTAAGAAGAAAAAAGAGAATATAAATTATGGATTTATCACAAAAAGGGGTCATGACACTTGGGTGTGACCAATCCTCTTTTCAGAAAATTAAATAAACACTCTAATGTCTAACAGAACTAAGTGGGTTATTCTGGAACAAATTTACCTTCACAGGAACTCTCAGCGAGGTTTACTCTAAGACCAGACAGAACCCGAATCTCTAAATTAATCTTCATTTGGTAACTGTAGTGTGATGTTAACCCTCAGCCAACAATGAGAACCAACAATGATCTCAGTAGGAAACTGAAGGTAGTGCTCTACCAATTTTTGTGCTATATTAGTTCACAATAATAAGTTGCTGATAAACATGAAAGCAGACAGGCCCCAAATACTTAACCCTGGGATGACAGAATATAAGGAATAAATGGATATCCACTAACATTGCCCCAAAGTAGCAAGTATAATTATCAAAAAAATCTATTATGTAACATTTTATTAAACAAAATAAGAAAAACATTTTAATTACCTTTTGTGTAGCAAAAAATAGCCTGCTTAATATTATCTTGTTCCAGAGACATCTCCGCCAGTCTAACCCATTCTTCAGTGTCACTGGGATTTAAATGTGCAGCAATCAATTCAAACTGCAGAGATTTCTCCATGTCACCTTGGTCCTCATATATCATGGCAAGGGTAGAGAATGGCTCATAAGCCAGAGGAGCTATAATGAATCAAAAAAACAAATTCTACTGACTGAGGAAAAAGGCATGAGATGATGCAATCCTGTGGTTCAAATTATGGATCCTTTTTTAAATAATTAAACTCTTTTAAACACTCTAGCAGAACTATACAAACTACTTGATGGAATTCAGAATGTGTCATTTCATGAAAAACTCTACTCTCCACCATGTGCCCCTCATGAAAATCCCCCTTTGCTAAGAGGCTAAACATGGCTTAATAACTCAGCAAGTTCATCCCAATAAGCATCAGCACATCAGTGTTGAATATTCATGATCCAGCAACCACCAGGGTATGGAACGAATGAACCGAGGACAGCTAGACTACACCTAAATATAGGATTTCAAAGTGAATAGTTAATCTGCGTTTCTGAAATGTTTCTGAAATGAAATTCTAAGATCAAAAGGGATTAAAGTAAAAATATTATTGTCAAAAATAAACAACTAACCATAAACTGATATAAAGGAAAAGATAATATTGCAAAGTAGGAACCAAACAAAATATTCTCAGGAAAAAAGTGTGGTTAATCTTGTTTCTCAGATAGAAAAGAAAAAGCAGTGACCTCAAATTATCCTAATAAGCAACCCAGGAATTTTTTTTTTTTTAAGTAAACTCTACGTCCAATGTGGGCCTTAAATTCACAACTCCAAGATCAAGAGTTATGTGTTCTATTGACTGAGCCAGCAGGAGCTCCAAAGTTGGCTGGGAAGATGGTAGAGTAGGCGGACCCTAACCCCACTTCATCCCATGAAGCAACCAGATAACACTGATATCAGCATAAATAATCCAGAAATTGATCTGAAGACTGGCCAAACAAACACCACAGTAAAAGGTATAGACGAGGCCACAATGAAGAAGGCATGAAGCGCAAAGACACAGTCTAGGAGACAAATAGGGCTGTCTGCAACAGAAAGGAAGCCAGTGGTACAAAGAAGGGACCTTCACACTGAAAACCCACAAATGGGGAGGATGAATCCCATATTTGCCTTTGAAAGCAAGAGGGGCCAAATTTCCTTGAGTTCTTATAACCAAGGGGACTGAAAGTCTGGAATTTTAAAAATCCACCAGCCCGGCTCTTAGGAGACCGAGAAGACATTAGCAGAGTCCCTACCCTTAGATAGCACAACACACAGGCCATGCAGATACCGTGCAGGACCAGCAGCTTGAAAGACCCCAGGGGCAGGTGGGAGGGACAGTGCTTTGTTCATCTCAGAGCATGGCCTGGAGAGACAGGGATCACAGGGAGACCCCTCCAGGAACAAAGGAGCTGGCAAGCGCCATTTCCCTACTCTCCTACCCCAGCATAAACAGCCACCTGCAGGAACCAACACTTGCAACCTAACTTGTTTAAAGCAAGCCCTGCCCCCCCTGCACTTTGGCAGATCCACCAAGCCAAGCTTGCCTGAGTCATGGCTGCAGGCCCCTCCCCCAGAAGACCAGTGCAAACCACAGACACCAAATTGCAAGAAGTGTGGGACTTCAAATGCAGCAGCTACAGTGATGGCAGGTCTCATTTTGCAAGCAGACCACTGCACACTTGTTAAAATGCAACCCCGTTCTGCTGGAGACCGAACACTGCCCACAATAGGCAAAGAAAGCCTCTGTAGACAACTGGACTGGAAGAAAAAGAGACCAAGATTCAACAACAGAGCACACACAACATGTACAGGAGACAATCCCATAAGCACGAGGCCCTGGGGAACAGGGGACACTGGGCTGCAGGGCACTATAAACCCTCTTCCTCATAAGGATGTTATCATTAAGAGTAAGAGAAGTAGCTGATTGTCCTAACACAGAGAAACAGACACAGAAAGTCAGACAATATGAAGAGTCAGAGAAGTATCTTCCAAATCACAGTATAGGACCAAACCACAGCAAGAGACCAAAACAAAATGGATACAAGTAATATGCTTGATAGAGAATTTAAAGTAATGATCATAAAGATACTCACAGGACTTGAGAAAAGAGTGGAAGGCATCAGTGAGACCCTTAACACAGAGATAAAAAAGAACCAATCACAGATCAAGAACACAATAAATGAAATTTAAATACACTTGATGGAATAAATATCAGGCTAGATAAAGCAGAAGAATAAATTAATGACCTGGAAGACACAGTAATGCAAAGTAACCCAGCTGAGCAAAGGATAGGAAAGAAAATTATGCAAATTGGGAAGTATTAGGAAACTCAGTGACTCCATCAACTATAATAACATGCGCGTTATAGAGATCTCAGAAGAGACGGGCAAGGGAGCAGAAATTTTATTTGAAGTTATAACAGCTGAAAATTTCCCCAATCTGTGTAGAGCTTACTTAAAAAAAAAAGTGGGGTGCAGGCACCTGGGTGGCTCAGTTGGTTGGGCAACCAACTCTTGATATTGGCTCAGGTCATGATCTTGCAGCTGCGGGATCAAACCCTGCATCGGTCTTGCAGCTGCGGGATCAAACCCTGCTTAGCACAGAGCCTGCTTGCAATTCTCTCTCCCTCTCTCTCTGCCCCTCCCTGACTCATTAGCTCTCTCAAAATAAATAAACTTAAAAAAAAATAGCAATAGCGTTTTTCATAGAACTAAAACAAACAATCCTGAAATTCATATGGAACCACAAAAGACCTCAAATGGCCAAAGCAATCTTGAAAAAGAAAAACAAAACTGGAGCTATTACAATTTCAGGTTTCAAGTTATATTACAAAGCACCAGTAATTAAAACAGTATGATAGCTGCATAAAAACAGACACACAGATCAACTGAATAGGAGAGAAAACCCAGAAATAAAGATACAATAATATGGTCAAATAATCTTCAACAAAGGAGGAATAAACATACAGCGGGAGAAAGACAGTCTCCTCAACAAATGGTACCAGGAAAACTAGAAAGCTACATGCAAAAGAATGAAATTGGTCATGTTCTTTCATCATATGCAAAAATAAACTCAAAATGGATTAAACACCTAAATGTGAGACCTGAAACCATTAAAATCTTTAAAGCTCAGGCAGTAACCTCTCTGATATCAGCTGTAGCAACATTTTTCTAGATACATCTTCTGAGGCAAGGGAAATAAAAGCAAAAACAAACTATTGGGACTACAGCAAAGTAAAAAGCTGCACAGCGAAGGAAAATAATCAACAGAACTAAAGGCAACCTACTGAATGGGAGAAGATATTTGCAAATGACATAACTGATAAAAGGTTAGTATCTAAAACAAAGAACTGATAACAGGGGCACCTGGGTGGCTCAGTCAGGTAAGTGTTCAACTTTGGCTCAGGTCATGATTTCAGTTTGTGAGTTCAAGCCCTATATAGGGGTCTGTGCTGACAGCTCAGAGCCTTGAGTCTGCTTCAGATTCAGTGTCTCCCTTTCTCTGTCCCTCCCCTGTTTGCACTCTGTCTCTCTCTCTCTCTCAAAAATAAACAAACACTAAATAAGTAAGTAAGTAAATAAATAAATAAATAGATAGATAGATAGATGGGGTGTTTGGGGGGCTCAGTCAGTTAAGCATCTGACTCTTGATTTCAACTCAGGTCATGATTTCACAGTTCATGAATTCAAGCACTGCATTAGGCTCTATGTTGACAGTGCAGTGCCTGCTTGGGATTTGCTTTCTGCCCCTTCCCCATTCTCTCAAAATAAATAAATGAACTTTAAAAATAAAATAAAAACAGAACTATCCTATGACTTAGTAATCATACTACTGTGTATTAACCCAAAAAATATAAAAACACTGATTCAAAGGGATACATGCACCTCAAAGTTTATAGCAACATTATTTATAACAGCCAAACCATGGAAGCAGCCCAAATGTCCATTGATAGATGACTGGATAAAAAAGATGGTGTGTGAGTATGTGTGTGTGTATATACACACAATGGAATATTATTTGGCCATAAAAAATAATGAAATCTTGCTATTTGCAACATGGATAGAGCTAGAGAGTATAATGCTAGGTGAAATAGAGAAAGACAAATACCATATGATTTCACACATATGTGGAATTTAAGAAACAAAACAAATGAGTAAGGGACAGAGAGAGAGAGAGAGAGAGAGAGAGAGAGAAACCAAAGAACAGACTCTTAACTGTAGAGAACAAACTGATGGTTACCAGAAGGGAGGTGGGTCAGGGGCTTCGGGTAAGAGGGTATAGGGATTAAAGAGTACACTTATTATGATGAAAAAAATGAGAAAAAAAAAAAGACCTCTG
Source organism: Suricata suricatta (assembly GCF_006229205.1). NCBI lineage: Eukaryota > Metazoa > Chordata > Mammalia > Carnivora > Herpestidae > Suricata > Suricata suricatta. The sequence goes on along the minus strand of NC_043702.1, from coordinate 36,981,254 downwards.
AAAGGACTCCTGCCCAGATAAAATGAAATGCCAAAATACTGAATGGATAAATTAACAGTGCACTGTATTACAACTACCAAAGCCACTATGCAGGTCATCATTTGGCAACATATCAGGAAACCAAAATGATAAATATAAGTGATTAGTCAAAAAGTCACTTCTGAAGATATCCTTCCATATGCCCAAGATTTTCAGTTTAATGAAAGATGATATGTATAAATTGTGTCTTTTACCAAAAAAGTAAGTTAAAATAATCTAGCTGTCTAATCTGGAAAAAGAAAGAAAGAAACAAACAAACAAAAAGCACACTTTTTAAATGGTTTTAACCCAATGTGTCATATTTAAAAAAGACTAATGCTACAAAAGTCTAAAACCCCAAAATGAAACATTAAGAAACAAACAAAAAGGCTGTGAGTTCAATCAATATTAATATTTCATTAAGTCCTACTCTATGACTTTCATTTTCTTGGTAATGATTTCTACTGACTATGAAAGGTGGCAAATCACTGTTATCGCAACCATCTCCAAGCTTTGGAATATTTTTTCCAAAGAGTACAGTGAAGTGCTCCTCCAATTGTTTTAAGACACACTGTTAAACTGCTATTGTCAATAACCCCCCACAGAAAACACCTTGTCTTATGATTTCCATGCACATCAGTATGGCCTCTTCCCGTTCTCCTCGAGCAAAGCGGATGTTGGCTTCACCCATGAGACCCCTCAGAGCTCTGGGAAGTTTACTTCGAGGCCTTTTCTCCTAAACAGAAAAAAATGACATTTAGACTAAAATATAGTAGTGTCTTAGATTTCAATTCCAACCAAATTAATAAATGTAGAACATAATGAAACTGAAATTTCCCTTTAAAACTTTTCAATATTCTAAATTGAGAACTAAGGACCAAATGATATAATTCAGACCCATTATTATTGAAGTCCGTATTTCAGGAAAAAGGCTAAAACTAATCTCAAGAAGAAAAAAATATTCTATAACATTCTCTAAAAAGGAACACCTCAAAAAACTAAAACAAAAAATAAAAACAAACTTCCTACAATAGAAAGTTCAAACCACAGTGAAATCTATAAAGCAAGCAGTGGTTAAGAATTACTAATTACTAATTAGAATAATAATAAACATAGAACCTGATGCTGCAAAATGGATTTATGTGCCGGTAAACTTTCTATAAAATAACTTACTGAAGATTCTTCTTCCTTCCAATTTATCTACTCAGAATAAAATTGGTGAAAAAGTCATAATATGGATCTTTTTAAAAAAATTTTTTTTAAGAGACAGAGAGAGAGACAGAATGAGCAGGGGAGGGTCAGAGAGAAAGGGAGACACAGAATCCGAAGCAGGCTCCGGGCTCTGGGCTGTCAGCACAGAGCCCGACGTGGGGCTCGAACCCACAAACCATGAGATCATGAACTGAGCCGAAGCCAGATGCTCTACTGACTGAGCCACCGAGGCACTCCTAAAAAAGTTATAATATGATCTTTTAATAATAAAACTATAGTACATTTTGACACATGCAATAATTAAGGTTTTATATTTTATAAATTTCTAAGATGAAACATAAGAAAGTGGGTGGCTCATTTGGTTAAGGGTCTGACTCTTGGTTTTGGCTCAGGTCATGATCTCATGGGCCTGCTTGAGAACCTCTCTTTCTGCCCCTCCCCTGCTTGTATTTACAGGCTCTCTCTCTCTCCCTCTCACTCTCTCTCTCAAAATAAATTAAAAAAAAAAAAAAAAGAAACCAGTAACAGTTGTCTCATAATTATTTCCTTTCTTACAACCTGGATTCTTTCTGAATATACAAGTCATTTAAAGATTTCTTTTTCAATTAATATGTTACAGTTTTACATTCTGTTTATAAAGACTAAAATAAATATTTACTTTCATCATTTTCTTGGTTTCACGATTGAGAACCATCTCCAATACAAACACATCGCCAGCAGTGGGTTGCTCAGGTGTTTCTTCTTCCTCCTCTTCTTCCTCTTCCTCTTCCTCCTCATCATCTTCATTCTCTCCCAGCATGGAAGCAAAGACCTTGTGAACTGATTTACTGACTCCATCTGACGTTTCTCCTGAAGAAAGACACATGGAGGTTGCCAACAAGCAAACAAAAACCTATTAGAACAAACACTCAGTAATCAAAAGGAAAAAAAAAATCCAGTATTTTATGAAAATAAAAGTAGACAACAAACATTCCAAAACACAACCCAAAGGAAGTTGTCACAAAGTCATGTATTTTACTCTGTAGGAACTGCTGACTCACCCTTTAGGCCTCATTAAGATATATAGGAAAATTAAATGGTAAATCAGAAGTGCACATAGTAACACTTAAAAGCAGAGAGGGAAAAAAAATAAAAAGAATTGTAAGACATAGACCTACTGGTGGTACAGAACCAGGTGGCAGGCATAGTGATTAAAGATAAGGCCTCTAAGAGTCAAGCTGTCTGATTTCAAACTTCATCTCCAATTATCACTAAATGTGTAACCTTGGGTAAATTACTGAATGATGATGTATAAATTGCGTCTTTTACCAAAAAGTAGATTGAAATAATCTAGCTCTGCCTAATTGGGAAAATGAAAGAAAAATACTGAATCTCAGTTTCCTCATTTGTAAAAGAGGTTAATAATAATGTCTGACGGGGAAACTGGGTGGTTCAGTCAGTTAAGTGTCCAGCTACAGCTTAGGTCATGATCTCACAGTCCATGAGTTCGAATCCTACATCAGGCTCTGTGCTGATAGCCTGGAGCCTGGAGCCTGCTTCAGATTCTGTGTGTGTGTCTCTCTCTCTCTGTTCCTTCCCCACTCACACACTGTCTCTCTCTCTCTCTCTCTCTCTCTCTCTTTCAAAAATAAATAAAGATTAGGGGCACCTGGGTAGCTCAGTTGGTTGATGAGTCTGACTTCGGCTCAGGTCACAACTTCGCAGTTCATGAGTTCATGCCTCGTGTCAGGCTTTGTGCTGACAGCTCAGAGCCTGAAGCCTGCTTCAGATTCTGTGTCTCCCTCTCTCTCTGTCCCTCCCCCACTTGCACTGTCTCTCTAAAATAAATAAACATTAAAAAAGAAGTAATAAAGATTTTAAAAAATTTAAATAATAATGTCTGACAGGGCACCTGGCTGGCTTAGTTGGAAAGAGCATGCAACTCTTGATCTTGGGGTTGTGAGTTCAAGCCCCACGCTGAGCATAGAGCTTACATACATACATACATACACACAAACATACATAAATAGTGGTTGTACCATTTCAATAGGTAGATAAATAAAGTACAATAATAATGTCTGCCTTATAGGCTTACCCTAAGGATGAGGTGAGTTTTTATATACATGTACTTAGAATAATGCCCAGGATACAGTAAAAACTTAATAGATGCCACTATTAAAATTAAAATAGTATTATCATTTCAGGAACAAAATAATATGATAGAATTCATTTTTACCTGAGGATGCCACTATAGAACAGTGATTTTTACAAGTTCATAATGATAACCTTAAATGACCAAGTAATGGTTAAGTCTGAAGCCAATTTTCTATTAAAGCAGAGACATATAACATATTTTAGAAAAGCTCCAACGAAGTAGTTAAAAGTTTATATATATATTATATAAATATATATAATATAATATATATATATTACATATAACCCCAATTTGCTCTCCTCTTTGCCCTTTCTTCTCCACTTGGTCCAAGGAGCTTATTTTCTGTCTACCCAGTTAGTATGTAAACATTACATAAGGAGAGCTGTTCACAGGTAAAAGATCCAGCCTCTCCTCTACCCCCTAGAACTCAAATGTTTAATTTAGTTCTCATTTTAGATACTATATACAAAGTGACATTCTAACGGACAGTTCAGGATCCCACACAACTTGGCATGAGTTAATGGATACTATGAACTATTAACAGTATTCTGTTCACTAGGAAGGTGTATCAATCACGGGAAATGATTTTGCATATTAGTTGATCCCTTAGCCTCTGATGGCTTTAGTTAGTTGGGACTAACCAAATCTAGCAGCTGCACTTGCAGAGCTGAGGACTGGATCTGAGAATGAGGCAGCATACAGAGAGACCTCTACTGTGTGTGAGGACCCGCCTAGGGCAGCTAACTGGACTTCCCCACTGGCATTTTTAATCTTATCTCCTGTAACTAACACAGTGGTTTGGAAGCCACTTTGTTTAGAAGTATAAACCATTACAATTCGGGGGAGTATAGTCTGGAAGTCACTAGTAACCAAAAGGGCCAATTTAAAAACCAATGACGCTAAAAAGCCTCCCAAATACTGATGTCAATTTGAAATACTTTTCCACAAAAATAACCCACAAAACTAACCATCACCAATGGTATTCAAAACCTCAACAAATATTTATCGAGCACCTATTATATGCCATGCACTATTATTATGCTACTGATAAACCAGGTAATCAACAACAGACCACTGCAATGGAAAAATGTTTTCTTTAAATTATTAGGTATTCTTAACATGTATGCAAATAGCAAATGACTTTAACATACCTTCATTGACCTCACTGTCCTGCGATTTGGTGGAGTCAATTCCCGAGGATGATGGAACTTCAGCGTCATGTGGATTTTCTTCAACTGATAACTTTGCTTTTTCCTGAGCACTCTGTGATTGAAAATTAATTAATCATTTCCAAAAATAATGCACATTTAGTTTTCTCCAGTTGGGAACAGGGCATTTGCCTCATTTTCTATTTCTGTAAAACTTGAGCTCTGCACAAGTCTGAAAACTGTCAAAGCATTTCATAGTACTTAAGTCTCATCCCTCAAAACTGTCTGAATCAGCCACTTGTAAAACAGTAATTTAATACTTCTGGATTACTTCATGAATCTACACATTATATCCTAGCTTCTTAAATGAAAAGAGATGGGTCATTATTAGTTGTATAAATTAGGAACAAATCCACCAATCAATTTCAAAGGGTGCGATTACATTTGTTTTCCCTGGACTTCATATAAGTGAGAGGATATGTAAAGTTCATATATTCTAAAGTATGAAAAATATGTGAGTGAAGATTTTATTATCAGAAAAGAAAATTCGCTTTCTTGAGGAAGAGTACATCACACCACTGGGAGACTCCTGAAACACGGGAGCTCCAACCCCTCGGTTTAGAAATAAACTGAGGCCTAAAGAAGAGAGGTGAGTTACTCACCTGCACACAAAAAGAATTAGCGGCAAAACTAGTACTAGAATCAGAAACTCTGACGGGGTAGGGGAGGAGGGGGAATAAAGGAGAAGGGGGGGGGGTTTACAACCGAAACAAGCTTTTTGGTGGGAGAAATTTCTTAAAAGGAGCTTAGCACAGACATGAGAGGTGAGAACCCGGATTTAGGTAAGAAGGGGAAGGAGCTGCTAGGAATTCTCGGCCCGCTCCATCACAGCGAATGGGGTCATCTGGGTCCCCCACATCTAGCTTTTTAGGGCGACAAGACAGTGACGGACATCCTGGCCTAGCCATCGACTCACTTTCTTCTCACGGGTTTTTCTCTCTTCTCTCCGCCTTTCGAACTCCTCAAAGGAGATCTTCCCTTCCAGGTAGTCGATGAGCTCCGGGCTGAACCCCGACATGTCTACTTCGGGGTGCGGATACGCAGCAACAAGAAGCAAGACAGAGAACCGGAAGTAGCAAGAGTTCTTAGATTTTACCCAGCTCCCGGGCGCCGACAAAAGCGACCCGGCGTCCTCCTGGGAAACGGGCCCGGCTGGCGCCGCAGCCGCTGCGCTTAGGTTCCGCGAGCGCATATGGTCCGGCCTCCTTACAGGCGGCAAAAGCGGGACCTGCCCTGGCTCAGGCTTACTGTTTAAAAGGATTAGAGAGTTAAAAAAAAGAAAAAAAAAAGATTTAAAGAAATTTTCCTTAATCTAGGTCGTTTCCCTCAATTCTTCATTACTGTTCTCCTAATCCACCTCCTTTTCTGAATGTTTGATCTTTAAATTAATTTGATCTTTTCTAGGGTGCATTATTTTCTTGATTTAACCAACTGCACTGCCACGTGCATGTTTCTTTTTCCATTTATTTCCTGCCACAGAAAGCTAAAGTTCTCTCCCAATTTGTGCGCTAAACCTCATCTCCTCCACCGTTAGTTTTCCTGTCTTTCACAAATCCTCAAACTCCCCTTCGTCAAGGCTCCTTCTCAGTCTGTCTGTAAGTTTATCCTAGTCTTCATATTCCACCTATCACTCCCACCCAAGTTTTCGTAACAGTCAAACTTTTAAAAAGAATCAAATGCTTAATGTGGTTACCATACACACTCTTGCCCATTTACTATAGCTCATGTACTGGCTTACACATATTACATGCATAGCTCAAAATAATCCTTAAAAATGGATGTTGCTTTTATTGTATTGTATTGTATTTTTATTTTTTTGAGGAGCAAACTCGTGCTTGTGCGCGGGAGGGGGGGGGCGGTGGCAGAAAGAAAGGAAGAGAAAATTCCAAGCAATCTCCCCCTGCTCCCTGGGGCAAGCAATCTCCCCCTGCTCCCTGGGGCTCGATTCCACAAACTGTGAGATCATTACCTGAGCTGAGATTAAGAGCCACCCAGGCACCCCAGGATGTTGCTATTATTAATGCCAAAGTCCCATCGCTAATAAGTAGCAGAGCCAGGATGCAACCCTGGTCTGTTTTACCCCAAATCCAATGCGTGGAATTAATATGATATATGGCCTTCCCTCAATGTAACTATTCTTCACTTCCTGAACACTCCTGTGGTTTATATTTTACCTCCGTATCTCTCCTGTCCTATTCTAGAGACACTACCTGTCAAGATCTTGAGAACAGTACTACCTAATGCATCTTTGTGAATTCTAGTAATCTGTGCTTAAAACACATTTATGAATTAAACTAGGTGGAATTGAAAGTACCTTGGAAATGACCAAGAGTGTTTAGGTATAAAAAATGCAGTTCGATATGAAACTAAGGTTAGAGGCAAGCTACAGGGAGCCTGTGACTTCGCCATTGGTACCTCGTTGTTACAATCCAGACGAGGATAAGAACAGGAGAATGTCAGAATGAGAGCCATGACCCCAAGACTTCCAGATAAGAGGGAAAAAATCTCATAGCTAAAAAAAACTCTTTTCTTATGATGAGGACTCCTCAGACTCTTCCTGGGTATAAAATATGGGAGCTAGTAGAGTAGGTTGGATTAAGGAACTCAATAAAAATAAAAAAATTCTTTGTAAATACCTTGTAAATCACAAAAATTCTCCCCTGAATTTCTCCAGGCAGTCAGAGAACTGCATCTAAGAAGTCAAAAGTCTGGTCCTAACTCTCCTAGGGGAAAAATAGGAAATCAAAGGCAGGAAAGATGGTACTTCATAAGGAGAACTCTCCCTTAAGAACCAGATGGCTGACACTAGGTTGTTTCATTATTAGCTGCCTGGAATATGGAATAACAATAGTGCAGTTATCCAATGATGTTGGGGAGAATAGGGAACAAGGAGCAAGAGATAGAAGTATAGTTTTTATGCCTTTATGAAAGAGACAACAGACCCAAAATCACTTGTGCTAACCCACATCAGGAACCAAGACATACTACATAATTTAGTTGCAGTTTCAACCTCTCTCATGAGTGGAATCTTAAACTGGAATTACGCGGTCAGCGCTAGTGACGTAATAGACCTCACTGCATGATAGACCTTTGCTGTCCCCTAAAGGGAGGTGACCTCACCACAAACAATCTACTCTCTGCTAGTAACTTCCTTGTCCTACCTTCTTCTAGTTACAGTGACTCATTTTGTACAGCTTTTTGGAGCTCCTTTCTGTTTCTTAGATGATGCCCAATTAATGGCTCATTGAATAAAGCCAATAAGATCTTTAAAATTTACTTTAAATTTTGAATTTGGTTTTTAACACTGCTATGGAACATCTTGTTGACACAAAAGTTCTTTTACAGGTCAGACTGTAGCAATATGTCTTAAAATGGTTATCTTTCTGTTTTTCTTTTCTCCACTTCCTTGAAAGTGATTTGTACCCTGGTGAGTCAGAGGCCTCTGCATTATCTTGAGATGAAGTGAAATTGTTATGGTGGTAACGAAAATAGCAAGAAGAAACTTTTCAGACTTTCTGACTGATTTTTGAGAATCAAAATGGAATATCTGAAGGAAGCAGAACATTGAATGTGTGCCATGACAATAGAATTAAGAGTACACAGAGAGAAGATGACTACATCCTTTCTCCTTATCAAGGGGAGAAACCACAATGGGGTGTGACCCTTTCGGGGAGACAGTCTTTCCATAGTTCTCTAACTTTTCTGCAAAAGCTTATGACAACTTTCAACCTGGGCTATATTTCCAAAGAGGTCTGTAGAACAAACAACCTTGAAAGGCAGACATACCGTCTTTCTCTGAGGCAGAAGACAGATTTTTTTTCCCCCACCAGTACAATAGATATAATGTTTCCCTCTGGGACAAAGATTTGGGCATGTTTGCTAGTAGCCCCGTGTAAAAGTGGGGATATCCTAAGTTTGGGGTTTCTCGGCACAAACCCACTTATGTACAGCATGTACTTGGGTTCACCTCCCTGTGGCTCCCATGATACTTGGGTGATAAGGAGAACCAGTGTGATCTGAGATCATGACCTGAATCTAAATCAAGAGTTGGATGCTTAACTGACTGAGCCACCCAGGTGCTTCTATCTTTTAAATGGCGTAAAAACAAAACAAAACAAAACAGGGGCACCTGGGAGGCTCAGTCAGTTAAGTATCTGGTTCTGGATTTTTTCGGCTCAGGTCATGATCTCATGGTTTGTGTGATCAAGCCCTGCATGGGGTTCTGCTCTGACAGGACAGAACTTGCTTGGGATTCTCTCACACGTGCTCTTTCTCTGTCCCTCCCCTTCTCACATTCTCTCTCTCTCTCAAAATAAATAACTTAAAAAAAAAACATTTAAATGGTAAACAAAAAAAACCATAATCTTGATACTAACTTGAAGCAGTATCTATTACTGTATGAATAACAGCAGAACAGCACACCTTCAGTTCAACACATATTAAACACTTGTTACATGTAGAGCATTGTGTTAGATGCTGGAAAAATAAAAATGGCTTAGATATGATCTCTGCTCCCAAAGACCTCACAACCCTCACAACCCACCAGGGAAAAAGACTATATATATATATATATATATACACACACACACAAACACACACATACAATACATACAAACACACACACAACTAGTTAAAACTGGACAAATTAAATCAGATGCAGAAATCTATTTTTGCATAAATATTTTATTATTGATATTCAGATCAATCATCCACAAGGAAGCCACAGAAGACTATTGTGGAATGCACAGACTATTACTAGGACACTGATGTTTGCCTTCTAGTATAATGTTCATTTTTTAGGAATCACAGAGAAAATGTTGCAGCTCTCCATAATGATACAGGAAAAGCAGTGTTCCAAATGAAAATATGAGAGTTGGAATATTTCAGCCTGAGCTGGTGGAGAGAGAAGAAGGTTGGTTGGTTGTAAAAGGAGGAAGTTCCACCCATTTCTACTCGCCCTTCTTAAGAAGCTGTGTGCGGAAGAACCAGGGCTGAGTGCGGTGGGATGGATGGTGTAACACAACGCCCACCTCTGAACACAATGGCCGGGAACCTCTCCTAGAGACCCTAGCAACTCCCAGAATCCCCTGTGCCTTTGTGTTCCATTTCAACTTAACCGTGGATATTTATCACTTCCTCTCCCTTGGTGTGAAACTAACACTGTGAGGTCTTTCAGTGGCATATGCTGAATGTGGGAATGCAGCTTCTTTTCAGGAAAAAGACCAATTTTAAGCCCAAATCTCAATTACATACAATGAACTATACTAAAAATGAGCAGACTCCCTTTCAAATAAAAATGTTTATTGATAGGGATGCTGAGGTGGCTCAGTCGGTTAAGCATCCATCCAACTTTGGCTCAGGTTATAGTTTTGCAGTCTGTGAGGTATGTGAGTTTGAGCCCTGCATTGGGCTCTGGGCTGACAGCTCAGAGTCTGGAGCCTGCTTTGGATTCTGTGTCTCCATCTCCTACCCACCCACCCCCACCCCCACACTCATGATCTGTATCTCTCTCTTTCAAAAATAAATAAACATTTAAAAAAATCTAAAAAATGTTTATTGATAAAAGGTAATAAGCATACAAGCTTGAAAGACAAGCTTAAAGGGAATATAATTTGAAAAATCATCATCTCTTTGGACTCTACAGTATTTTTTAGCTCTTACAAATATTTCTGGTGCTCTACATTGATGTTGATGGTTTATAGACTGGAAAAAAGACTCCAAAAATATGCACATAAGTCACATATGTCCCAAAGCTTGACCTATTTATATGTAAATCTGGAAATGTAGAATAAACCCATTATAAATTAACAAAAGTGGAGAGGAAAAAGGTTTAGCCATGATCATGATTGGATTTTTCTAATGAGAAGATTCATCTGTAGTTTTAAAATAGCCAGACACCTGAAAGAACAAGAAAATATTATCATGAAATAGAAAGTGAAGACTCTTCAACAACACAATGACCCAGAGAGCAACATATTTCAACAAAGACTCTTTTTGTTTTTCTTTGCTAATCAGGGATGTTAAAAAAAGGAGTGCATGTAATTATGAAATATTCTCCAAATAGAAGCTTAGCTTCTCTCACAAAGTTGAACAATCTTATTACATTACAATGCTACCAACTTGGTATTTTTTTCCGTTTCCTGCTTTGAACCATTCCATGCTTACATGACACTACTTATTTGATATTTTCTCTGATAGTATCTATGAGTTAGAGATCAGCATCTGCAATTTATAAATGAAGAAACTAGGGCTCACAGCCAACCTGCATGCAATTCTGTCTCATACTAAAGCAGGTACCGTGATATTAATAACTAGTCTCTGTTTTAGTGTTTAATAACCTAGGGCCCAAGTGTGAATATTAGTCAAGGGAACCCTTCTGTAACATCTTTCTGTTCATTCTAATTTATTTTCTCATCTCATTGTAGGAGCTTTGAAGTGCATATGCCACATAGTAAATTGCATCTTCCATTTAGAATAACAATTGTTATTTTTAAAAATTATCACATTTAAAAGAACTAATAAAATACTTTCCCATGAACAATAAAGTGCAGCAATAGTAAGCATGCTTCCTCACAATTTCATCCCTACCTATTGGAAGAATGAGAGTAGATTTTAGTCTGATTCAGTTCACTTTATTATTCAGCCAAACAAAAAGCTAATAGACTAGAATTACAATGTATTTTCTTGGAATGCACCATACCTTTTTTTTTAATGGTAAATATTTATTTGATAGGAATGCTAAGCTAATAAGAATAGGGACGCATGGGGGGGCTTTT
>NC_043702.1:36968031-36969806 GCF_006229205.1 Suricata suricatta | reverse complement strand
CAGCACTCAGTTTTCTTCATAGATATTATCATCATTTATATTTATTCATCTTGTTGTTTAGTGATTTGATTAATCTCTGTCTCGCCCACTAATGTATTAGTTTAGTAAAGGCAAAGCCTATATTTATTATTTGTACCATTTTATCCTCAAAGTCAGCTGGAACAAGTGGTAACTACACTCATCGTGGTGAGAATTTCATCATGTATATAATTATCAAATCACTATGTAATACACCTGCAACTAATACAATGTTGTATGTCAACTATACCTTAATTAAAATTTTTTTAAATAAATAGAGTCATTACATTAAAACACCTATTGGAGTGACTGGCACATAGTAGGCACTCAATAAAAGTTTGTTGAATTAATGAACAAAGGAATTAAATGAAGGTCATTAGTGACGTGCCCAGGGTCAATATGGCCAGACACACCATAGCCAGATATTCTAAATTTTAATCCATGTTAGTAGCCGTCTCATAAAGACCTTGTCCTTGAGTGTTCTGAAGTATTGCAACCAAAGCAACTTCACAACTCAAGCCCAGTTTCTCAACCCTACTGTTTTCTAAGGACGGCATTAATGCAGCAAGGAGATGCGATAGGTATAGCAATTTTTTCCCAAGAAATACAAGCTATCTTTTTGCTCTGTTTTGAAGGTTTTTTTTTTTATGATAAGCCATGCTGCTATTTAAAACTTGTAAAGCTTTTTGAGATTCCCAGAAGAAATATAAGGTGTAGGTCACAAAGAACAGTTTTATCTCTTGCAATAGGATTTCCTGTTCAAAATATGATCTTAATTTGAAAAGCTGATATCTCCAAAAGAGCGTTCTATTAGGGGGTAATCATCACCATATTGCCAGCTGCTGTGTATGCCCTTCTCTTAAGAGTGAAAAAGCAAAAAGCCACTTTGCCGTGTACAAGTGCCTTGTGTGCTTTATAAAATCCACATAAAATTGTCAGTGGTTAGAGGAGAGACTGCTGTATTTATAAGACAAATAAGTTCAGTCAGCCCTGAAGGAGCTTGAAAATGTGCTTCTCGAGGGTGTTTGGTGCTTTGGATGAAAATGGAATCATTATTTTTCAACTTCCCCTGCTCACGTCATTGACTCCCACCTGCCGCTGGTCCACTGGTTATAAGTAGTCATAAATGGCCTTGCAGATTGTAAGCAGTGTAACCAACCAGGACCAGCCAAAGCCAAACTCCTGGTAAGCTTTCTTAGCCCTTTCTGTGTATTTCATTTCCATTTCACATTTTGGAGTGAGAGACAATCCATACTTATGCTGATGTGGTATGTGTCTGTCCCAGATGTGTGTATAAGGTACATTTCTCAGTTTTCGGTATGCTTTTTCTTTTTTCTCCTTCTCTTCCACCTCCTTTGTTTATTGAAGACTGCTGTCTTAAGATATACATATGCTTTTTTTCTTTTTAAGAATTGCACTTTCTTTGGAGACAACAAGGTGCATTGTTTTCAAAGATGAAAACGCATACTCAGACTTTCTGGGTTGTATCCATAATTGCTCATCACTGTATAATGTTCTCATCATCATAGATTCCTTTAAGTTAATCAACTGGATTTGGGGGTCTTTGTTTGCAAATGAACGTGGGGGGAAAATAGGGCTGCAGAATTCGGCTGCAGAATTCAGGTGAACCAATGTACTATTTCTTCTCCTTGTCTCTCTTTAAACGTGTTTCCTCTTTCTCTTTTTACTTTTGCCTTCCCTTCTCTCCTCATCCCCCTTCTTTCACCTTCTTACTCCCCTGCCAACTCCTCCTTCTT
>NC_043702.1:36959287-36967931 GCF_006229205.1 Suricata suricatta | reverse complement strand
GGATGGACCTTGAGGGTGTCATGCTGAGTGAAGTAAGCCAGGCAGAGAAGGACAGAAACCATATGTTTGCACTCATAGGTCTAGCAGGAAAACAAGAGAGACCTAATGGAGAACCAGGGGGAGCGGAGGAGGGAGAGAGAGTTGGGGAGAGAGAGGGATGCAGAACTTGAGAGACTATTGAAAGCTGAGAATGAACTGATGGTTGGGGGGGAGGGGGGAGGGGGAAGAGAGGTGGTGGTGATGGTGGAGGGCACTTAAGGGGAAGAGCACTGGGTGCTGAATGGCAAACAATTTGACAATAAAATATTATGGGGGGGAAAATAACTCCAGGAGTTTGAAGTTAAAGCACCTAATGATACTGAAGTATTAAATTGTTAATGAGATTATAGCAAAGTCACTACATTGTAAACTCCTTAGATAGTGCGCACCCTTATATTCCCAGTGCTAAGCACATTGGCCCAATAGTTAGATGATACACTTTTTAAATTCAGAAAGTTTGAGTAAGTTAGAATAGATTTTCATAGCCATTTATCTGTGAATATTTTGTAAGTTTATCACAATCTGTATAAAAATACAGCTTACTTCCCCCATTTAAGAACTCCCATTTAAGAAATACTCATAGGCTTACTTCAGAGATATCATGGGTTAGTTTCCAGACCACGACAATCAAGTGAATCCCACCAGAAAGTGCCTCAAATGAATTTATTGGTTTCTCAGTGCATATAAAAGTTATGTTTACACTATGCTATCGTATATTAAGTGTGCAAGATCATTATGTCTATAAAAAACAATGTACATACCTTAATTTAAAAATGCTTTATTGCTAAAAAACAAAACAAAACAAAACTAACCATCATCTGAGCTTTCAGCAAGTCATAATGTTTTTGCTGGTGGAGGTCTTGCTCTGATGTTGATGGCTGCTGACTGATCAGGGTGATAGTTGCTGAAGGTTGGGTGGTTGTGGCAGTTTTTTAAAATAAGACAAAAATTAACTTTATCAAATCAATAGACTCTTCCTTTCATGAACAATTGCTCTACAGCATGTGATGCTATTTGATAGCAGTTTACCCACTTCTCACATTTTATCATGAGATTGAAGCACCTCAAGCACATCTTCAGGCTCCGCTTCTAGTTCTCTTGCTATTTCCACCACATTGGCAGTGAGTTGCCCCAGTCTTAAACTCCTCAAGGTCAACCCTGAGGGATGGAATCAACTTCTTCCAAATTCCTGTGAATGCTGATATTGTGACCCCTTCCCATGAATCATGGATGTTCTTAATTGTACTTAGAATGGTGAATCATTTCTAGAAGGTTTTTGATTTACTTTGCCCAGATCCTGAATCCTTTCCAGAAGGTTTTCAATTTACTTTGCCCAGATCCATCAGAGAAATCACTATCTATGGCAGCTATAACCTTATGAAAGATATGTCCTTAACCCGTGGGCTGCAGAATGGATGTTGTGTTAGGAGGCACAAAAACAACATTAATCTCATGGTATATCTCTATTAGAGCTTTTGGGAGACAGGGGCATTGTCAATGGGCAGTAATATTTTGAAAAGAAACTTTTTTCCGAGTAGAAGGTAGCAACGGTGGGCTTAAAATATTCCGTAGGCCATGTTGTAAACAGATGTGTGGTCATCCAGGCTTTTTTGTTCCACTTATAGAATGCAGGAAGAGTAGATTTAGCATAATTTTTAAAGGCCCTGGGATTTTCAAAACGTACAATGAGCATTGGCTTCAACTTAAAGTCACCAGTTGCATTAGCCCCTAATAAGAGAGTCAACCTGTCCTTTGAATTTGAAACCAGGCATTGTCTTCTCTCTAGCTATGAAAGTCCTAGCTTCGTCTTCTAATAGAAAGCTATTTCATTTACATTTTAAAAAATGTTCAGTGCAGCCACCTTGATTCATTATCTTAGCTGGATCTTCTGGATAACTTACTACAGCTTCTAAATCAGCCCTTGCTGCTTCACCCTGCACCTGTATGTTCTGGAGATGGCTTCTTTCCTTAAACCACATGAACCAACTTCTAGCAGGTTCAAACTTCTTATTTAGCTTCCTCATCTCTCTCAGCCTTCATAAAATTGTAGAGAGTAAGACCTCACTCTGGGTTAGGCTTTGGCTTAAGAAAATGTGGCTGGTTTGATCTTCTATCCAGACCACTCAAACTTTCTCCGTACCAGCAATAAGGCTGTTTTGCTTTCTTATCATTTCTGTGTTCACTGGAGTAGCATTTTTAATTTTCTTCAAGAACGTTTCCTTTTCTTTATAACGTAGCTAACTAGCATAGGAAACCCAGCTTATGGCTTTCAACATGTCATCTTCACTAAGCTTAATCATTTCTAGCTGTAGCTTTAACGTGAGAGATGTGTGACTCTTCTATTTGAACATTAAGGACCATTGCAGATTGTGAATTTGCCTAATTACAATATAGTTGTATCTCAGGGAATAAGGAGGCCTGAGAAGAAGGAGCGATAAGAGAAGAGCCAGTTGGTGGAACAATCAGAACACACACATTTATTGAGTTCACGGTTTTATGTGGGTGCAGTCTGTGGTGCACCAGAACAATTACAACAGGAACATCAAAGATCACTGATCACAGATCACGGTGGCAAATATAATAATAATAGGAAAGTTTGGAATATTGTGAGAATTACCAAAATGTGACTCAGAGACACCAAGTGAACAAATGTGTTGGGAAAATGGCGCTGACAGACTTGCTAGATGCAAGGTTGTCACAAACCTACAATTTGTAAAAAAAAAAAAAAAAAGGAAAACAACAAAAAAACAAAAACAAGGTATCTGTGAAGTGTAATAAAGTGAATTACAGCACAACGAACTATGACTGCATAGTTTTTCAACAGAGCAATGGACTAAAGGTAACATACACATATTATCATCTTATTCACAAAGACTGGAGTTTTCTAGAGGAGCCTGGGTGGCTCAGTTGGTTGAGTGTCCGACTCTTGATTTCAGCTCAGGTCATGATCTCAGGCTTTGTGAGCTTGAGCCCTGCTCAGGCTCTGTGCTGACAATGAGGAGCCTGCTTGGGATTCTCTCTCTTTCCCCCTTCTCTGCCCCTACCCTAGGTGCTAGCTCTCTCTCACAATAAATGAATAACTTAAAACAATTTTTTAATAAATAAATAAACTTTAAAAAAAAGGTCATGATCTTGCAGCTCTTGAGTTCGAGCCCTGCATTGGGCTCTGTGCTGATAGCTTGGAGCCTGGAGCTTACTTCAGAATCTGTGTCTCCCCCTCCTTCTGCCCCTCCCTGGCTCACACGCTGTCTCTCTCTCTGTGTCAAAAATAAACATTAAAAAAAGAAATTAAATAGTTAAATAAAATTAGTGTTTTAAATTATTTTAATTGTTTATAAATTTTAAATTTATTTTTATACCTATTTAAAGTTTATTTACTTTGAGAGAGAGCATGGGCAGGGGAGAGGCAGAGAGAGAGTGAGAGAGAGAATCCCAAGGAGACTTTGGGCTGTTGGCACAGAGCCTGATGCGGAGGTTGATCTCATGAAGCAGCGATCATGACCTGAACTGAAATCAAGAGTTGGATGCTTAACTGACTGAGCCACTAGGGATCCCTGACTCTGCTTTTAAGAGCAGAATGTATTATTGATTATTGAAGAAAATGCATCAGCACGCTACTAAGTAGATATTTTGCAAGTATTTGGTCAATGAATTCAATTGGGAGAAGAGAAAAAACCCTGGGGAAATTTAAAGAAGAAAAAATACCTTTCTCTGTTTGAAACATGTTATTGCTGTTTTTATTTCTTTTTTTTTTTCTCCAATAAGTTTACTTATAGTTTACTTGGAGAGAGAGAGAGTAAAAGGGAGGTTAGGTTCCCAAACCATTAGTTTCAGGTTGAAATGATCCCATTTGGACTCTTCAATAAACAGGGCATTTATAAAAGTGGGCAGTAGGAGTATTCTAGGCAAAAAGGCTCTACCACACCCAGAGGCACCTGAATGCCAAGTCTTTGCTGGCATTTCTCTGTTAGAAATTGAGGAGAAAATAGAGTACCCAGCACAGGGCTACACACATACAAGAAATCCAATAAACATGTGCTGATTGAATGATAGACTTAACGTAGATTATAAATTCAACGTGAGGCAAGGTCGCTAAACAAAGGATATTGTGAGAGGCGGGGGGGAGGTTTTAAGATGATCTCTGTTGGACTACGCAACCTTTTCAAGTCCTTCCTGTCTCTACTAGATAGAAAAAGACAGAGCTGACATAGCTATTTTGCTGTATCATGAACAGGGACAAGAATTTAATCTTTCTCTTTTCCCTGCTCTGAATGAGGAAAAGGGAAAATTATTGTCTATTGACTGCTTCCTCAGTAATGATGAGGACTTCAAAGATAGTGAAAGGGTTGCTCATGTGATTAACAGAGTAAGCCAGGCGGCTTCTGCTCACAGCAATTATGACTACTTTTTCTGGTAGTGGGAAGATTTCAGTTTCAAGGAAGACCAATGAGAATAGGGGAGAAGAAGCATAGGCCTTTTGCCAGAAACAGAACAGAAGTGAAGAGGTGTGGTCTGTAAAGCCACAGTGCCCATGATGCATGGGACAAGACAGGCTCACCTCTCACCCTGGGGCCACATAAAGTTTCTGGATCCTGTGAGACCTTGGAGATGTCTGTCCTGGTCTAAAGCCCAGAAACCCCTGAAATTGGACTCCTTCCCTCCTCCATTCAGATAGGGTGACAAAATTAGTTTAAAAAAATCCATAATATTCTTCCCATTCCAACACCTCCACAATATTATTAACCCCTTTGTCCTGTTCTCTAATTCTATCGAGTTGACCTTCAGAATTCTCCAGTCACTCACCATGCAGAAATCTCTTTAATTCTTTGCTATCCTCTGCTTTGTGTTGAAATGTTTTCAGAATGTTAAAGGAGTGGGGCACCTGGGGGCTCAGTCAGTTAAGTGGTTAAGCGTCAGACTTCAGCTCAGGTCATGTTCTCACAGTTGGTGAGTTCAAGATCCACATCAGGCTCTGTGCTCGCAGCTTAGAACCTGGAAACTCCTTCAGATTCTGTGTCTCCCTATCCCATTTGCACTCTGTCTCTCTCTTTCTCAAAGATAAATAAACATTTAAAAAATGTTAAAGGGGTATGTTAAAGAAGAAAACAATCTTCCTCTGTTTGAAACATGTTACGGATATTTTTACTTCTTTTTTTTAAAGTTTTTGTTGTTGTTGATAATAATGGTGATATTAGAAAGTGGTCAAATCCAAAGGGTTTGGTTTTATTAATTAATTATTCATTAAAAAAATTTTTTTTAGAGAGAGATAGAGAGAGCATAGCAGGGGAGGGGGGAGAGAGAGAGAGAGTTTTAAATGTTTTATTTATTTTTGATACAGAGAGAGACAGAGCATGAGAGGGGGAGGGTCAGAGAGAGAAGGAGACACAGAACCGGAAGCAGGCTCGAGGCTCTGAGCTAGCCATCAGCACAGAGCCCGACCTGGGGCTCGAACCCACGAACGTGAGATCTGACCTGTGCTGAAGTCGGAGGCTTAACCGACTGAGCCACCCAGGTGCCCCACTTCTTTTTTTTTTTTAAGCTTATTTATTTTGAGAGAGAGAGAGAGCTCTAAGCCTGGGGCTTAGAGTTGCAAACCATGAGATGTGACCTGAGCTGAAATCAAGAGGTGGACGCTTAACAGAGAGCCACCCAGGTGCCCCTGCTTTTATCTCTTAAGGGCCAGAGTACGAGCCAAGTCTAGAAGCCTGGATCAATAAAGGAAGGGGACAAAGGCCAAGTGGGGTGGCTATCCTTCCTTAAGAGCATTTGATCTCACTACCTGGCCTCAGGGTGTCTGCTTTCATCAGGTGTTTCTTGTCACCAGTTGGGGTTTCAGCAGCAGCCTTCCCTTCTGCCATGGTCCCTCCTCTGGCCATCTTCTTTCCTGGCACCAGCCTTCCTGAGAAACAAATGCTAGTCACAAAGGGCCAGCCAGCACATACTTTTCAATCCTGCCCTAAGTTCAAGCTATTTCTCCTTCAGATAAGATGAAGGAGTGGGGGCAACAAAAGGAAAAATCATGATAATGATGCTTGATCTGAAGCAGCTTGAAGAAATGGCAGGAAAGCAGATATCTACATTCACACAGTGACTGAGATGTAAACCAAATTCTCTCAACCTGGATTTTCCTGTCATTCTAAGCCATATTGGTATCTCCAAGTCACAATAAAAAAAGTAAAGGAATTTTCCTAAAATATAGAAAGCTAAATAATTCCTTAGGGCTTTGCAAACAGCTTTTCTGTAGTCTGCTTTTGCAGTGGAGAGTCTGAAGTTGTTGCCAATACCTTTGGCTTTGCAACTGACCCTGGAGCAAAGGCAACAGAAAAACACGGTCACACTGATAAGGAAAAGCTTACAAGATCACATCTACCTTTAGTGGCTTCTTGATGCTCATACTATAAAGTCTAAGCTCTTGACCATTATGTAAGGGCCCTCAATATAACCCAATCCTACCATTCTAGCCATTTAACCTCTCCAGGGAACATCACCCATACTTCTACTTCAGTGCCTTAGAATTTGGCTTTTGGTTTTGCCTGGAATGCCTTCTCTAACCCTGCGTACCCTCAGAACTTATCCCTGTCCTTCAAGGCTCACTTCAAATGTTATTTCTTCTCAGAAAAAGAAACCACTCAGTCACTTCAACAGCTCTTACCTTGTTGAATGAGAATGACTATATTTGCTTCCATATGTCTTACTGTTCCCAAGGTTAAGCTCTTTGAAGGAGACACCAAGTCTTTTTTTTATCATGCTTCTTTAGTCTTTATCACTGGCATAATGCCTGGTATACAGTTGGTAAACATATCACAAATATTTATGGAATTAATAATTCTTTAGGTAAAATTGAAGCTTAGATTCTTATAATGTTCTTTTGAAATTTAAGCCTTGTTACATTTCTATTTGTATTGTTAATCTAAAGATTTATATCTTGTCATATTTTAGTTAAAAGGGAAGAGCTAACTATAGGTGACTAATAGATATTTATTGATTTGACTTGAATATTCAATGGACCAGTAAAGTATAAATTAATATTCAACCTAGCTATGGGGAAAAAAAGGAAATAGTGTTCTGGAGTTGAGGCCACAATCCAAGGACGTGTGCAGAAGCGCAAAGAGGAAAGGAGCGGCTTGTTCCCTAGAGTCTCCAGAGGAAGGACGGACCTGTCCACACTTTGATTTTGGTTCACTGATACTGACTTCAGACTTCTTGCCTCCAGAACTGTGAAAGCATAAGTTTTTGTTGTTTTAAGCTATGCACATCTGGCAGTTTGTTGCACTAGCCACAGGAAACTAACACAAGAGGTGTTGAGATGTTGGGCCAATCATGAAGGAGAAAGACCCGTAATTCACTATAACTGCTTTAGCTTCTCCTGAATATGCTGAACGTGGACAGACACAGAAGCTGGATCTAAATTCTTTATTCCGTTTTGAGAAAAGTGGAGCTTCTGGTCATCCAAATCACAACCCAAAATAGATTTGGATTGAAAGATCTACTAGGAACTTGAGGTTTTGTGTGAGTAAAACTAGATGTTGTGGGGTTTTTTGTTTTGGATACAGAAGGAATGAAAAAAAGGATCAATCTTAGACTATTAAATTAGATAAGACCCTATCCGTGAGTCACATAATTTTGTAATGGACCACATATTTTAACCCATTGTAAGTATCTGGAAGAAACACGATTCTTAAAATATCACCTAAGTTTCCAGGCATATATTTTATATGCTAAAGAGAGTAGTTTCAGAGAAGGGAAAAATAGAGGACAATTTAGATGGACATTTCTTTGGATGTTTTTGGGCATAATGGGCAAATGACTTTCTTGGTGCTATTCATCAATTGTGAGCTCTGAAATAGAACCAGTGAACTTTTATTCTGTTTTTTAAAAATCAACAAAATTCTCTTCCCTCAAAAAAAAAAAAAAAAAAACCAGCCACCCCCAAAAACAACATTTAGTTCCTAGTATTCTGGGAGCTCTTTATTAGTACTTTAGATGCATAAGATATTATCCAATTATTTTAAACAAAATTGAATAACAAAACTTTGTGCTATTTGATAAGTCTGGCCCTGAGATAATTCACCTGAAATCTCGGCATCAGAGATGATTTCACCTTAATCCTCCGACAATAATGTGACAGTGAGGACACTCTACGTTTCTGCTAAAACATTTCCTGATGACTTTCAAAAAATTCCACTTATAAAAATTGGGTTATTTGAAATTCTTTGACAGAGTTACAAAAGTATTTTTTATATTCTGACAATTCCATTGTCAGAAGTATACTTCTCTGTCTGTGGTTTGCCTGTATATTTTCTTTCTTTTTCTGCCTTTTTTAAAGTTTATTTTTATTTACTTTGAGAGAGAGAGAGAGATAGAGAGTGAGCAGGGAAGGAACAGAGAGAGAGGAATACAGAATCCGAAGCAGGCTCTCCACTGTCAGCACAGAGTCTGATGTGGGATTCGAACTCACCAACTGTGTGATATTAGTATGGCTACTCCAGCTTTCTTTTGGCTTCCAGTTGCCTGATAGATACTTCTCCATCCCTTTACTTTCAACCTGTAGGTGTCTTCCGGTCAAAAATGCGTCTCCTGTAGACAGCAAATAGATGGGTTTTGT
>NC_043702.1:36855611-36959187 GCF_006229205.1 Suricata suricatta | reverse complement strand
TAAAAGAGAAAGAAGAAAAGACAAAAAATATATATATATAAGGGGGTCGGAGACAACAAAGGACAGTAGACCGCTTAAAAGTGTATGACCAGTTTAGGGGAGAAGTAAGGATGAGATACAGGAGAATATATCTGGGTTGCAAGAAGGTTAAAAAGTAAGGGAGAAAGGAGAAAGGAATATAAGGAGTAAAATTTAAAGGAATTGAGGAAAGAAAAAGGGAAAAAAAAGGTAATAATGACAAAGAAATAAGTACGAAACTAGTGAAGAAAAAAATTTTTTTGTTATATATTAAAAAACAAACAACCAACGAAAAAACAAAACGAAAAAGAAAACGGAAAAAAAAAAAGCAAGCAGCAGCTGCCCCTGGTGGATAGGCTTGGTTTGATGGGGTAAGTCTTGGAGTCTGCTCTCAGAGGCTCCGCCCCTGCCTGAGGCGAAATGTGCAGCAGGAGGTGAAGTGCGCACCTTCACAGACTCAGTTGAGTCGTCCCCACCCCCAGTCAGGATCGCGATTGCAATGGGGGAAAGGAAAACAAAAAGCAAAAAACCGAGTCTCTCTTAGTTTCCGATAGCTTTGCTCAAGCCGCTGTGCGCTGCTGGAAATGAGCTGGGAGCTCCTACCGTCTAAGCGCGCACCCGGGCCTCCACCCGCCACTGACTCTTTGTTGAGGGTCCCGTCAGTGCGCGTCTTATTTCTTCCCTGTGGGGACCCGGGATTCGGGCAGTCCGTGCAGGGGGCGAGGTGTGCCGTGGAAATGCAGTCCGTGGTCCCGTTCCCAAAACCAAGTTCGAATTGCTCGCGCCCGGCGCAGTCGCTGCTCGGGCCGCTTCCCGCCGCGGGCGCGCGCCTCTCCAGAGCAGCCGCTTCTCACAGCCACAGGCGCCTCTGATTCCCCGCCGAGAAGGCTTAGGGCTGGAGGCTATTCCTTCTCTTGCGCCCGCTGCCCAGCTGTTATCTATGGAGTGGGTTTCTGTCTCCACGCGCAGCCAAGCGTTCTGTACCTCTTCCCCAGAGACAGTTCTGAGCGCCTTCCGACTGTCTCTTCCCTTTGTCTGTCGGGCGCTGCGCGCTTGCCCCACGTTGGGCTGGGGATCTTACCTCCCCTGCCCGTCCTGGGCTGGCCCGTTTTCGGGTCTCCCCCGCTCGCCCCCACTCACTCAGGTATCCTTGAGATTCTATTCCTTCTGGAGTTCATATTTTCTCCTTCCGCTCTCACAGATGAACGTAATATCCTTCTCAGTTCGAAAAATGGTGCGGACGGAGTTTACAGAGCTCCCTTCCTCTCCGCCATCTTGGCTCCACCCCCCACCCGAACTCACCAACTGTGAGACCATGAACCAAGCTGAAATCAAAAGTTGGACACTTAACTGACTGAATCACCCAAATGGTTCAGTATATTTTTTTGTGTATTTTCTTAATGATATATTTTGATGAGCAGAAGACTTTAATTGTGATGAAGTATAATTTACCAAATTTTAAATCATGTTGCTTTCTTTACTAAGCACCTTTGCTTACCATCATGTCTCAAATCATTCTCTTGTATTTCCTTCTAGAAGCTCTTAGGTTTAGTTTTTACATTTAGATTTATGATTTGTCGAGGGCCGCCAAGTTTTCTGTCTGCCTCAGGCAAGGATTATCACTCCGTTGAGTGAGCCAGTAAACAAGATTTGCATCTGGAGGCTGGAGATTGCCATTTCCTGGTCAAAATAACTTTGGCGACTGTCTTGCTGAGCTAGACGCGAGTGGCCAAGGCACACAAAAGATCAAATCCGTATTCAGTGTTAGTTCTCCATCCCCCAAGATTGCTGAGGCAAAGTCGGGGCACTTCTTTGATATGCATTCGACTCTGTAGCCTGCCTAGGTCAGCTTGCCTTGTCTTCCCCCCCTGAAGACTATATAAAGAACAGTTCTTTGAATAAATGCTCTCTTTTGCCTGATCGGAGAACCGTGAGTTCTGTCTTTACTCTCTGCGTCTCCCTCTCCTGCCCCCTTTTTCTCTCCCTCCCTCAGGAGAGGGACCCGCGACGATTCTCCGCCCTGCTGGTCTGGGCGAGAGGAAGCCGGTACCGCCAATCGATCGTGGGGGATGAGCGGCCCCTACCCGCGGGTTACAATGATTCGACAATGATTCACTTCAGATTACTTTTGTGTGTGATGTGAGGAAGGATCCACGTTTATTATTTTCTTTGCAGGTGACTGTCCTGTGACATATTCTAGCACTATATGTTGAAAAGACTCTTTCCCCCAATTACAGTGTTGTGGCACCTTTATGAAAAACAATTGACAACAAAAATGTTCTGTTTCACTGCTATATTTATCCTCTCCCCAATATCAAACTGCCTTGACCAGTGTAGATTTACCCTAAGTCTTGAGATCAAGTAGCATGATTCTTTTTCAAAATTGTGGTGACTGTTCAAAATTGTTTGTTTTTCCATATAAATTTTAGAATCAGCTTGTAGATTAAAAAAAGCCTGCTGGGATTTTGATTGAGAATGAATTTAATCTATATATCATTTTGGAGGAAAATGACATCTTAAAAATAGCGAGTCTTCTACTCATTGAATACTATATTTCTCTTTATATTAGGGCTTTAAATTTTTCTCTGAGCAATATTTTGTAACTGTTGGTGTAGAGGTCTCATAAATATTTTAATTTATTCCTATACATCTTATTTTTTTGATATATAAATGGCATTTTATTGAAATTATTTTATAATTGCTTGATCCTTTTTTTAAAAGATTTTTTTTTTTAGGTAATCTCTACATTCAACATGGAGCTTGAACTCATAACTCTGAGAGTAAGAGTCACATACTCTACTGACGAGAAAGCCGGGTATCCCCAATGCTTTTAATGTATATGAATATTTTTTTTGTATATTGATTGACCTTGTATTCTGTGGTCTTGGTACAACATTATTAGTCCTACTAGCTGATTTGTACAATCTTGAGGACTTTTTATATATCGCTGGATTTAATTTGCTAATATTTTGTTAAGGACAGACACATCTGTGTTAAAAAGCGATGCTGGTCAATAATTTCTGTGTCATGCTTTGGTATCAGGCTACGGTTGCCTCATAAAATGATTTGGGAAGTGGCTCCTTTTCTTCACTTTCTGGATGAGCTGTACAACATTGGTGTTACTCAAAGTTCAATATAATTTACTATTGAAATAATCTAATCTTGGGGTTTTCTTTGTGGACAGTTTTAATTTTTTTTAGTCAGATTTATTAATATGTAACTTATATATTATTCTTAGTGAATTTTATAATGTTTATAGGTATGTAACCACCATCACAATCAAGATTTAGAACATCTCCCTCACTCCCCCAAATTCCCTCAAGTCCTTTTGGAGTCAGTCTCCCTGTGACTACTCATCTATTTTGTTTCCACAGTTGTCCCCTTTACTGACTGTCATAAAAGTAGAATCATCCAGTATAGGATCTTTCACTTACCATAATGTGTTTGAGATTTGTCAGTATTATTTTATGTATCGGCTGTTCACTTTAACTTTTGGGTGGTGGGGGTGAAGTAATATTCCATATTAATGGGTGTGCCACAATTTTTCTACATGTCCCAGGTGACAAATAACCTTTGTTGCTGCTAGTTTGGGGGAAATTATTAACAAAGCTGTTATAAATATCTGCATAGAGGTCTTCATGTGGACATAGGTTTTCATTTCTTTTGAGTAAATATAGGAATGGTATTTCTGGTTCATATGGCAAATGCATGTTTAACTTTATAAGAAATTGCCAGACTTTCTACAAAGTGGCATAACATTTTGGATTCCCACCAGCAATGCCTAAGAATTCTAGTTGTTTTAAATCTTCATGAGGACTTGGTATTGCCAGTTTTTGAAACTTTTTATTTTAGGTATTATGGTTATCATTTGCATTTTCCCCATGACTATGTTGAGCATCTTTTCTTTAATTTTTATTTTTTATTTATTTTTTTAGAGAGAGAGGTGGTGGGCAGGAGAGATAGAGAATCTTAGGCAAGTTCCATACCCAGTGCAGAGGCCGACATGGGGCTAGATCCCACAAATCTCGAGATCATGACCTGGACCAAAATCAAGAGTTGGACGATTAACTGTTCTTTTATAGTTAAGAGTCTGTTTTCTAGTTTTCTAGTTTGTCTCTTTTTTTTTTCTTCCTCTTTTCATGTGCTTACTTTGCCATCCATATATCTTCTCTCTGAGGTCTGCTTATGTATCTTACTAATTTTACAAGACCAATGCTCTGACCCCTAAGCTATGGAGCCTCATATTTGGTTAATTATAAATTGGTTTGTTTTCTTATTGCTGAATTTTGAGAGTTGTTTATATATTTTGGATACAAGTTGTTTCTCAGGTATGTGTTTGGTTTTTTCACATTTGTGAATTATCTTTTCATTTTCTTAACATGGTATTTTGGAGAATAGAAGTTATTTTTGATGAAATCCAATTTATCAACTTTTTCTTTATGCTTTGGGTTTTTAAAATATTTGCAAATTTCTATTTAAATTTCTCCACTGGCATCTTAGCTGTACCTCTTTGTATTATTATTTTAGTGGCTGCTTTTGGGATTATAATGTACAATCTTACACATATGGATAGCCACAGATAATAATCCTTTAGGATTATCTAGGGTAACTGAAAAAAGAAAAACTGTTTTGAATTATTTCTATTTTTTACACCTAAATTTATTTTTTTAAGTATTTATTTGAATCCCATTTGGTTAACATATGTTGTTATATTAGTTTCAGGTGTATAATATAGTGATTCAACACTTCCATACAGCACTTAGTGCTCATCACAAGGGCACTCCTTAGTCCTCATCACTTATTTTACCCATCTCCCCACCCACTTCTCTGGTAAGTGTCAGTTTGTTCTTTTATAGTTAAGAGTCTGTTTTCTAGTTTGTCTCTTTTTTTCCTTTTGCTCATTTGTTTTGTTTCTTAAATTACACATGAGTGAAAATACAGTATTTGTCCTTCTCTGGCTGACTTACCTCACTTAGCATAATACACTCTAGTTCCAAACATGTTGCAAATGGCAAGATTTCATTTTTTCATGGCTGAGTAATATTCCATTGTGTATGTATACCTAAACAAATTATTCAGAAATACATTTAAAAAATAATTTCTGAAAGTTTTTCTAAATATACTAATCTACTAGTGAATATAATATTTGGCCATAATTAATTTTTCTTTACGATATTAAACTCCAACTTATACAAAGTTAAAGAGAATAGAATAACGCAAATCAATACTTATTACTCAGCTTCAGTGCTTATCAACATATAGGCAACTTGTTATGAATATAATTAGTTTTTGTTATATTAGGTTTTTGAAATATCTTGGGTCACTGTTACTATTCTTTATTACAAAATATTTAACAAATTTCGACCATGTGAAATATGCATTGCTAAATGTGGGAACACGAAGAGGTGGCATATGGAAAGAGATATAATCCTTGTCTTTTAGTATCAGACAATCTACTTGGAGAGATAGTATGGTGTGGTAGAAAGGGTTTCAGAACCAAATTTGACCATGTTCAAAACTGAGCTCTGCCATTCCCTTGGGCAAATTATTTCATCTCTCTGCACCTCAATTTCCTCATCCGTGAAGTAATCTCACTTTGCAGCTGTCATAAGAATTAGAAATGATACATATAAAGCTGGTAGCAGCATATAGACATTAAATAAATGTCCCTACCAAGAGCTGCACAGAAAAAGCACACAACACCTAATGTGAGGAGTCTCACAGGGTATGGAACTACGACAGTAAGAGCTGGAAGTAGGGACAAGTAGATTAGCCCTGACTGTGGCAGCTGATGATTTTTGTGAAGAAAATTTTGGCAACAGAGTTGTGGGAAGGAGGTTCTTATATATATATATTTTTTTTTAAATGTTTATTTTTCAGAGAGAGAGAGAGAGAGAGAGCACGTGCGCACAAGCATGAGCAGGCTCTAAGCTCTGAGCTGTCAGCACAGAGACCAATGTGAGACTTGAACTCATGAACTGCGAGATCATGACCTGAGCCAAAGTCTGATGCTTAACCGACAGAGCCACCCAGGTGCCCCATGGGAAAGAAGTTTTAAGCAATGGTGGAAAAGTACAAAAGATAGAAAATACTTAAAGAAGACACAGTAGTCCCCTTTGTTTGTGTGGGAGACGCTACTTGTTGCTTCATTTTATCCCTTTTGCTATGGACTGAACTGTGTTCCCCCAAAATTCATATGTTGAAGCCCTGACCTCCAATAGGCCAGCACATTGATTTTGGAATTTCCAGCCTCCATAACTGTTATTTTAGCCACCCAGTCTGTGGTATTCAGTGATGGTAGCCAAAGAGACTAACATATCTTTCTTCTTAGTTGTATTTGTTTGGGGAGGCAACACAGCCAACTTAAAACTTGTTTCTGCAGTCTTCCTTGTTTGTTTTCCCCTCCTTCCTCTTTAAATGGAAATATAATGTAGCCATAATTTTGTTAAGAAAGCCACACATTAAGGATGGAGAACTAATGGGCTAGAAGGAGCTTTAGCTCATGATAACTTCAGGCAGACTTATCCTCAACTTTCTACTTGAAGAAATGATTGGTTTAGCAACTGTTTGTCAGGATTTCTGTTTCTTTCAAACTAATCTTAATTCAGTTTGTGTGGGGAGGAGATGGATGTCTTTGGAAAATTGTATAAGGACTGGAAATGTAGATTTGTCAAGCTGTCAAAAGGAGGAATTTGTACTGTATCCAATAGAACATGGGGGGAAGACTAAAAGGCTTTGCACAAGTGTGATAATACTAATTTGCTACTTACAAAAAGATGAATGGTAAAATAATGTGCAGGATAGAAGTAAAGTGTGTGAGACAAGGAGAGAGATCATTAATGACACTGCTGTAAAATGCAGAATGCTAGTATTGACAGTCTAAACTATAGTGGGAGCCAGAAAGGAGTGTACCCTAAAGTGGTGGACTGTTTAGAGCTTAGCAACTGATTGCATGTGGTAAGCAAGGGGGAAATTATTGCATATAGTAAGCAAGAAAGAAATTATCAAAATAAATGGGTTTTCAATTT
Source organism: Suricata suricatta (assembly GCF_006229205.1). Classification (NCBI taxonomy): domain Eukaryota; kingdom Metazoa; phylum Chordata; class Mammalia; order Carnivora; family Herpestidae; genus Suricata; species Suricata suricatta. The sequence continues at coordinate 36,952,141 of NC_043702.1, read as the reverse complement.
GTGTAATTGGGAGGATTTAATAGAAATTTGGAAACTAAGAAGAGTTGCTAATTAGGGAGGGAAAGAAGTTGTAAGGTTATATTTCAAAAGTGAGTTGAAACTGATTTGTTTAGTTTAGAGAAACTAGAGTTTGGAGAGCTAGGAAGAAAGCCAATCATTTCTCTAGCACCCACTACGTGTCAGGTATATTTGGCCCATTATCTCACTTATTCCTCATGCCAGGTTTGTAAATAATATTACTAGCCATAATTTAGGGATGGATGAATATTTAATCTCAGGGAGGTGAAATATACTGCCATTGACTCAGAGATACTTAGATATGGAGCTGAGGGGGAAAGTCTGTCTGACTTTCCCAAAATATATATGTGGGTCTGACATCCACCCAAAATGTAATGTTAGAGTCACAGAGTTAGAGGAAATCTCTAAGGAAAAGTATAGAAAGAGCAACAAAGAAAGCTGGAGAAGGCGCCTGGGTGGCTCAGTTGGTTGTATCTGACCCTTGGTTTTGGCTCAGGTTATGATCTCATGGTTGTGAGACTGAGCCCAGAATCAGGTTCCACAGTGGGCACAGAGCTTGCTTGGGATTCTTTCTCCACCCTCCCCCCCACCAACACCTTCCCTGTCTTCCTCTCAAATTAAATCCATAAACTTAAAAAAAAAAAAAAAGGTTGGGGAAGATTATTGGAAACTTTTTCCTGCCAAGGCAAGAGGAATAACTAGTATGGTCAGGAAAGATTCTGAGAGTAGGAAGTGAACAAATATTCTGACACGTTGCATCTCTTCAGTGGAAAGAACTCTATTTCTTAGACAATCTGCTTTAAATTCTATGATGGGCAAATGGTTTCCTCTGATACTAGGTTCTTTCCTGTAATGTGGGGATAATAATCTTCCCTTTAAGGGAAATGAAATGAGAAGTTGAATGTGAATGTGTCTGGCATGGATGGTAAAACAGGTACTCCATGAATATCTGCCACAAGGATAAATTATAGGTAACAAGACAGTCTGTAGCAAACCTCACAATATGGTGTGGAATGTTTTTAGTAAAAAAAAAATTGCTTATTTCCTTTAATTTTCCTATAATTTCTTCTCCTTTAAAGTTCAATTATATCATAAATTTCTGATTAAGGATTCCAGTTAGGTGCATTCTGGTTCCTAAAGACTACATTACAGTTTCACTGGAACAATGGGCTTCTTTTCCTGAAAAGTTAATTTAAAACTGTATGGTATTGAAACAAGATGAAAAAAGAGCAAAATGGAGATTCAAAAAGCCACTCTCCACTCCCTCCTTTGTAGTTACAGTACCTAAGATCTTGGGGATAATGAAAATTAAGATAGGCCACGGGCTGACAATGTCTTACATTTTAATTGTTAGTGATATTCTTCATATCATGGGAGTCCGGCAAGGTCCCAGGTCAAATGTACACAGAAAGAAACTTGCCTACCACATCTAATTCATTGCTAAGCCCTAAAAAGTCCACCGCCACTTTATGGTCATCCTACATTGGTACCTCCTCCTCTCTGGCTCCCACTCCAGTTTAGACTACTATTAGTAGCATTCCAAAGTTTTAAATTTTTTAAATGTTTATTTTTTATTATGTAATTTCCACATCTAATGTGGGGCTTGAACTCACGACCTCAATATCAAGAGCCATAGGCTTTACCAACTGAGCCAGCCAGGCCCCCCACGAGCATTCCAAATTTTATAGCGGCTTCATAAATGATTTCCCTCACCTTGCCTCATCCACTTCCCTTCTATCCTACATACTATATTACCATGATTTTTTTAAATAAAGATTTTTATAAATTTCAGTATTAGAAGAACTCCTCAATGCTGGCTCCACCAGTTTCCTTCCCGACTACAGTACCCAAAAGAGCACAACTGGAGGACTACATGTCATGACACTTAAGTTGTCCTACTCAATTCATCTGGAAGTTAAATGTTCCTAAGAGTAATGCCAGGAGTGAGTGAGGTATTATTTATATACCCCATTAAGACTATCAAGGTAACAATGCTTCATGAGTATTTCCATGTTTCAACATAATTTGGCTTTGTGAACAACAAAAAAAGCCTGCTATAAAGATAGTATCTCCTTTCCCCAGAAACATCTGTTCTTCAGTGCTCCACTTCCCCTTGCCTCCTGTTTGGTGTGGCCACATATTTACATTATATGGTGAGATAAAACCTGAACTCATTTGTTTATATTCCAAAGAACTGTAAAACATTTGGAAGCAAAGACTTCTCTTTCTCAGAAGGGGAAGAGGGCAGTGTGTAGCTTATATAAACTCCTAGATTCATAGTTTCAGGGTTCTTCTCCCTTGGTTCAAAAACAAAACAAAACAAAACAAAAAACCACTTTTTCACATACGGGGTTAACCTGGCTCTTGCTTTGCCCTGAAGGAGAAAGAATTGGGCAAGGGGAACCAATGTGTATACTGCTTTAAGTAAGAATAGTCTGTTCCTGGTCTAGAAATCTCATTTTTGCTTGCATGAGAACATAAATAAATATAGATATTAAAACTTAACTAAAGACAACATTGAAGGGTTACAAAACATATTCTTAACAAAGTTTCTCCAAGGAGGTAATGTGTATTCGTAAGTGATGTGCAAGACAACACATTGGGATGTAAGAGGAAAACCTAATTCATTTTAATGTTTTTAATCTAACAGATTAATATGTGGACATTTTACATGTGGACTGCTAACAATGGCCTCACAAACAGCCTTTATCAGAGTGGATTACACACAGCATGTGGGATTGTGCTGGGAGAAGTCAGAATTCTACAGCATGGACAAGGTGGCAGGGCACATTACCAGTTGCTTCATTTCTTTGTTCACTTTTAACATTTTGTGACATTGCAGTATATGTGAGCCAGTTAAAGGATTCATGGATTGTGTTATTAAATACTTATTATAGTACTAGTTTTAACTATCACAAATAAGGAGCTTAAAAACACTCCTTATAAGAAGCTACTATGTACAACAAAAAGTTGAAAATGATACTAGTAATGTGAACACAAACCAACTAAAGAAAATACCAGTGCTAACACCCTCTTATCAGGCTCATTAGGAATTAAAAACAATAGTAAGAGTTGACAAAAAGTTACTCCTTTCTACAAAAGACACCATATAGTCAAGACAATCTTGAGAAAGAACAAAACTGGAGTTATCACATGCCTGGATTTCAAATTATACTATAAAGCTATAGTAACCAAAACAGTATGGTACTGACACAAAAACACATACACAGAATAGAGAGCCCAGAAATAAACCCATGCTTAATATGGTCAGTTAATCTATGACAAAGAGGGCAAGGATATACAATGCGGAAAACCAGACAGCTCCATGCAAAACAATGAAATCTAACCACTTTCTTATACTATATACAAAAATGAGCTCAAATGAATTGAAGACTTAAGACCTGAAACCATAAAATTCTTAGAAGAAAAGAGAGGTAGTAAGCTCTTTGACATCAGTCTTTCAAATATTTTCTTGGATTTGTCTTCTCAGGCAAGGGCCACAAAAGCAAAAATAAACAAATGGAACTACATTAAACTGAAAAGCTTTTGCACAGGGAACTATCAACAAAATGAAAAGGCAACCTACTGAATATGCAAATGACATATTCAATAAGGAGTTAACATCCAAAATATTTAAAGACTTCAAACAATTCAGCATCAAAAAACAATCCACCTAAAAATGGGAAGAAGACCTGAAAAGACATTTTTTCCAAAGAAGACATACAGATTGCCAACAGGTACATGAAAAGATGGTTAGTATCACTAACCATCAGGAAAATGTAGAAATTAAAACCACACTGAGATATCACCTCACATGTGTCAGAGTGGTTATTATCAAAAGACAAGAAATAAGTGTTGGTAAGGATATGGAGTAAATGGAACTTTTGTGCACTTTTGGTGGGAATGTAAATTGGTTCAACCATTATAAGATAGTATGGGAGTTCCTAAAAAACTAAAAAATAAAACTGCCATATGATCCAGCAATTCTACTTCTAGATATTCAAATAAAACAGAGACACCAATTTGAAAAACTATATGCACCCCTATGTTCATTACAGGATTACAATAGCCAGGATATGGAAGCAGTCTAAATGTACATTGATAGATGGATAAAGGAGATGTGATATATACACATGCACATATGCATATATGAGAATATTACTCAGCCATAAAAAAGAATGGCATCTTGCCATTTGTGACAATGTGGATGGAATTAAATAAATCAGGGAAAGACATGAATACACACACATGCAAGGGAATATTATGCAGCCATAAAAAGAATGATAATTTGCCATTTGTGATAACATGGAAGGATCTAGAGGGTATTATGTTAAATAAAGTAAGTCAGAGAAAGCCAAATATCCTATGATTTCATTTATATATTGAATCTAAATACAAACCAAAAAACCCCCAAGCCCCCCAAAACCCAAATGAACAGAACAGAAATGGACTCATACACAGAGCACTGATGGCTGCCAGTGGGGAGCGGGGTGGGAGGATGGCCGAAAAAAGTAAAGATTACGAGATATAATCTTCCTGTTATAAAATAAGACATAAGGATGTATTAAACAACACAGTGGATATAGTCAATAATATTGTAAAAACTTTGTATGGTAACTAGACTTAACTGTGGTGACCATTTCATAATGCATATAAATATTAAATCATGATGTTGTACACCTGAAACTAATATGTACAACAATAAAAAAGGTACTCTTTTCATTTAAATTATCAAGATTTGGGGGCACCTGGGCAGCTCAGTTTGTTAAATGTCTTAGACTCAGGTCATGATCTTGCAGTTCGTGGGTTCGAGTCCTGCATTGGTCTCTGTGCTGACAGCTTGGAGGTTGGAGCCTACTTAGGATTCTGTGTCTCCCTGTCTGCCCCTCCCCTGCCCACCCTCTCTCTGTCTCTCTCTTAAAAATCAATTTTAAAAGATTTTAAAAATTACTTTAAATTTATTCAAGGGACAGGTGTGCTGTTTTGAAGGGGCACATGCACCCCAATGTTTATAGCAGCACTATCAACAATATCCAAAGTATGGAAAAACCCAAATGTCCATTGATGGATGAATGGATAAAGAAGATGTGGTATATATATGTATATATGTGTGTGTGTGTGTGTGTGTGTATATATATATATATATATATATATATATATATATATATATACACACCATATATGGTATACTATATGATGGTTTCCTTGATCATTTTAAAGTAATTTTTTAAAGATTTTCATTTATTTTTTCAATTTACATCCAAGTTGGCATATAGCGCAACACTGATTTCAGGAGTAGATTCCTTAATGCCCCTTACCCATTTAGCCCATCTCCCCTCCTATAACCCCTCCAGCAACCTGAGCCTAAATGTCTATCACCTAATGAGTGGATCAAGAAGATGTGGTGTGTATATATATATACATATATATATATGTATATATATATATACATATACATGTACATGTATATACACACACACACACACACACACACACACACACACAATGGAGTACTACATGGCAATGAAAAAGAATGAAATATGGCCATTTGTAGGAAAGTGGATGGACCTTGAGGGTGTCATGCTAAGCGAAATAAGTTAGGCAGAGAAGGACAGATACCATATGTTTGCACTCATAGGTTTAACAGGAAAACAGGAGAGACCTAATGGAGAACCAGGGGGAGCGGAGGAGGGAGAGAGAGGTGGGGAGAGAGAGGGATGCAAAACTTGAGAGACTATTAAATGCTGAAAATGAACTGAGGGTTGAAGGGGAAGGGGGAGGGGGGAAAAGAAGTGGTGGTGATGGTGGAGGGCACTTAAGGGGAAGAGCACTGGGTGTTGTATGGAAACCAATTTGACAATCAACTATTTAAAAAAAATTAATGATCAAGGTTTGAAAAAATCAATTTACATTGACTGTTGCCATGAATATATTTTCTGCCTTGATATATTAGCTAGTAATATTGTAAAGCTTTACTCAGCAAGACATTAAAATGTCATTATAAATCTTCTATTTACATGTTATTACAGTATTTTTATGGGGAAAAGTTCAAATTTTTTTTAAAACAATATCAGTGTCTAATCAAAGTTTGGAGATCATTGTCCAAAACAACCACATTTCCTTTTACAGTACTCTGTAGATCTGTAATTTATAACTAAATATTTTGTTAATTCTACTTAAGTATTTGTTACAACAAATATGTTTTTTAATGTTTATTTTGAGAGAGAGCATGTGTGCAGGGGGGAGGCATGGGGGGAGAGAGAATTCTGAGCAGGCTCTGCAGAGCCCAATGTGAGTCTCAATGTCACCAACTGTGAGATCATGACTGGAGCCAAAATCAAGAGTCCAGTGCCCAACCAGCTGAGCCACCCAAGTGCCCCAGTTATAACAGATTTTTAAATGCAGTGAATGCTACACATTCCTCATTTAAAATTCAACTAACTTGAAAGGGAAGCAGAGTCACGCAGCGGAAGCGTGCTGGGCCCATAAAATTCAACTAGATTGAATAGGTTTTTTTTCTAATAGGTGTAAACCAAGTTCCTTTCTTTTCAAATGTATGTTTATTTATTTTGAGAGATGAGAGAGGGGGGGGAGGGAGGGAGAGGGAGAATATGAGTGCAGGAGGGGCAGAAAGAGGAGAGAAGAGAATCCCAGGCAGGCCCTGAGCTGTCACTGCAGAGTCCAATGCAAGGCTCAAACCCATCAACCAAGAGATCATGACCTGAGCCAAAATCAAGAGTTAGATGCTTAGATTGAGACATCCAGGTGCCCTGCAAGTTCGTTTCCTAACTAAATTCCATTTGATTTTCTCTATTAGGTCAAGGTTTTATAGACAGAAATCAACTCTCTCCTCTCCCTTCCACCCCAATGCCCTATCATCTTTAGATTAACAATCTCTATAATGCCCATCATATAAAATGCTGTTATTTTCTGTAAGCCAGAGAATGAAAAGAAAGATTAAAGCATAGTTTCCTCTTCAAACACCTTCTACATAAATTTTTGTAGTTCAAGAGGTCTTTTTTATTTCACTGGAATCTTATATTCCAATCCCTAGATCACCCTTTCTCTTAACCTTTAGTCTTTCTTGATCAGAATGGCATAAATATTAAAGGTAAAAAGCATGGTGATGGAGCTTTTTGTTCAGCCTGTGTTAATATGAACATACCTTACAGAAATATTTGACACTAAAGGATAAGCTGGTTTACACATATGAATATTCAAATAAGCAAAGAGCTCTGCAAAGCCAGATGCATTCATTTAGATGGTATACTATGACTGAAGCATACCTAGAAAGTTTACAAAACTTCACTCTTGGGATGCCTGAATGGCTCAGTTGATTAAGCATCAGGTCATGATCTAACAGGTCATGAGACTGAATCTCCATGTCAGGCTGTGTGCTAATAGCACAGAACCTGCTTCATATTCTCTCTCTCCCTTTCTCTCTGGCACTCTCCTGCTGTCTCTCAAAATAAATAAACCTAAAAAATAAAATTTCACTCATTCTGAACATATTTGGGAAAAGCAAATCAACTAGAAGTATTTCTAAAAGCTCAATTGATATTATATAATTTTCCTTGAGTTAGAATCATTACTCTTCACCCAATATAAAATTATTATCTATTAAGTACAGTAAAATGCTTCTATTTACTTGATACTCTAGTCTACATTCCTTAGTTTCAGGCAATACCCAAATTCTGATTACTCAAAACACAAAAGAGCCATCTCTAATAAAAATCTCTTTCATATACATACAACACACATAAGTGTGTGAGCACACGGAAGTAATCCAGGGAGGGAGACTGCTTTCTCTTTTAAAATTTGTTCACAGGTGCCTGAGTGGCTCAGTGGTTGTGTGTCAGACTCTTGATTTCTGCTCAGGTCATGATCCTAGGGTCGTGTGATTGAGCCTTGCACTGGGCTCTGCACTCAGTGTGGAATGGACCCTGCTTGAGATTCTCTCTCCCTCTGCCCATCCTCCACCTGCACTTTCTCACTTTAAAAAAAAAAAAATAATTCATTCAAAGAATTTTCTTTCATTGAAACATTTTATATTTATCAGCTCCTTCACTTAGAACGATGGAATAAAGAAAGGGGTGCCCGGGTGGCTCAGGAGATTAAGCATCCAGTTTGGCTCAGGTCATTATCTTGAAGTTCATGGGTTTGAGTCTCACATGGGGCTCTGTGCTGAGAGCTCAGAGCTTGGAGCCTTCTTTGGATCCTGCCTTCCTCTCTCTGCCCCTCCCCTGTGCCCCCCCCCTCAGGAATGAATAAACATTAAAATAAAAAAGAACTATGGGGTGCCTGGCTGGCTCAGTTGGTTGAGTGCCTGATTTTGGGTCAGGTCATGATCTAGTGGTTTGTGAGCTGAAGTCCAGCGTCAGGCTCTGTGCTGACAGGTCAGAACCTGGAGCCTTTTCCGGATTCTGTGTCTCCCTCACTCTCTGCCTACCCCCTGCTCATACTCTGCTTCTCTCTCTCAAAAATAAACTAAATTTTTTTACATAAAAAATAACCATGGAATAAAATATTACTTAAGTTTGGCAATTATGAAAAAGACTAGTTCCTTGATATGCATGCTAGGCAGACTTCTGAAATGGCCCCAAGATTCTCATCTACTAGTGTGCCCATCTTGTATCATCCATGTCCCTTGAGTGTGGATGGAATTTGAGTATGATGGGAAGGAGTATGCTATCTTATGTGGCAAATGGGATTCTGCAGATGTAAAGCTGGCCTCTAGTAAATCAAAAGGGAAATTACCTCAATGGATCTGAGCTACTCACATGAGCCCTCTCCACCTGGGTCTAAAGGTCAGAGAGGAAGTTTAAGAAACTCAATGTAGAAGTAATTCTGCTCATCTTGAAGGTGCAAATTGCCATTTTGTGGAGGGCCACATAGCAGGAAGACTGGGGAGCTCAGAAAACAGTACTCTGTCAACAGCCAGCAAAAAAAGAAAGAGGAACCTTAGCCCCTAACAACCTGAATGTATCAGATAGGATATCTTGGATAGCCCCAGCTGATGCCATGATTTCAGAAGTTTAATTCCGAGCAGAAAACCCAGGTGGTCTGTGCTCAGACTTCTGACCTACATAATTGTGTGCAAATAGGTGTTGTGGAAAGACATTAAATTTTAGTTGCTATACAGCAATTACATGTATAAAATGGAAAGGGAGTGAAAATGAAGTGGTTATTGAAAAAAGGGAGAAAAGCCAGTGGGAATGATTTGTGAAGCTTTCAGTTTGTAACTCCAGTGGCCTCCATATTGGGGTGGTTTAGAGATAACCTTTTAAGGGTCCAAGGGAAACTAGTCAAGCTTCTAGCTCTATATTTCTCATTTTTTAAAGTTTACTTTTCAGAGTTTATTTAGTAAAAACATATACAATGTTAATACATGTAGATGATTTCTAAATGATATATTTAGAGATGCTGATTAAAAGAGTATAGAAAACACTCTTCTCATCAGAGGGAGAGTGAATCACTTGTCCCTCAAAAGACGTCCTGCCCCATTTTAAACTCCTCTCACCCATTCTTAATGAAGTTCAGATCTATACTAAATTCTCAAATTATGTAGTGTCTCTTTTGGCATTTTATAATCTTAAGGACAGTCTTTCTAGATGCTTCTAGGAGCCCTAGCAAGTTAATTTTATTGACTAGAGCAAAGTTTAAGACTTACTATTTGGGACCACAAAACAGAATCCCAGGTTTCTTCTCTACACATCAAATTTAGTAGTTTAAGGGTGACCCCGGAATCTGTTTACAAACTGTTTACATCATTCTCATCTTCATGTAATTTGAGAAACTGGGCACCTAAGAATAAGAAAAGTTGAAAGCATGATCTTTGGGAGAAACCCGTATTCGGGAAGGATAACTGTTCAATTCCTTAAAAATAGAACATGAACCATGAGATGTCCATCCAAATGCTACAAAATACCAACTCAGGAAACACAAGAATTTCTCTGGCTTCTGGTATTTGCCTGTGATGTATTATTATGTGCCATGCATAGGTTTTCAAATTTCTGAAATCCAGATGTGCTGTAAAGAAAGATTTTTGAAGGGTTTTTTCCTGAGATAGTATTCTGGAGAGGATGTGCGCTGGCAAACAATCTCTGCACCACATGCTCTTGTTCACCGACTTTATTGTTGAACATTCAGAACACCAGATTATGACAGATTAAAAAGAAAGCACCAAAAATTGCTACACATTAATACCTGAGGAAAGACTAAAGGCAAATATTCATCTATTAAACCCCACACCATAATGCTGAAACACACATAAAAATATACACAACACTCTACACAATATAATAAATACCACTTTTTGTGAATTACAACCAGTTACATGTCATAGTGTTACTTATATAAAACACACACGCAAAATCACATCTGTGTATTTCATACACCATATATTATACAGAGCACTGGAGATCATGCACACTTAAATGGAAAAATCTGCAAGGTGACAATCATTTTCCAGTATATGCCACAGGACAAGTTCCTTTGCACTAAGTATTGTTACTATGCACTGCATTGTCTGGGTAAGAACAAAAGTATCAATTTACAAATAAAAGATTACTGAATCTACCTCAGTATAATACATAGTTTGTCCTTTAACAACTTTAACTACAAAAACAGATGCAGGTTGACAACCATGTATTTTATTACATTTCCTTGGCAAACTATTTCCACCTCAATTTTACCAGGTTTTAAGGAATGACATGTTTTCTTTCTACCTATTTTTAGAAAAAACTAGATTTCTGGGGGGAGGTAGTGGAGGTGAAATGGGAAGAAGAAATGTGTTGAGTTTATGTTCAAAATTGAAATTGAAAAATACACAACAAATTCTGAGTTCAGAGAGATGGGGGTACCTTTTAGCAGAGACCATGATATCCTCTGAATGGAATAATTGGTCTTAAAAGAAATTATATTATTATAAATAAGCACAGTAAAAACCTAAGTCTTTACATTAAAGAAAAAAAAAACTGGAGCCATTTCTTTCTTGAAATCTTAAAAATAATTATTAGGAAGGAAAAAGAAAAAGAGAAAAGGGGAAAGTAATATTTAAACTCTAAGTCTGAGTTTTATTACTGACAAATTGTTATTGGGTAAACTAACTTTGATATTCAAATATGAGCCTCAATCTGAGGAAAAGTAAGTATAGGTCTTAGGGAAGAATTCATGTCTTTGATAGATTATTCACTAAAAATACAAAAAAATACACTTGAAAATTAATTTTTCCATGTGTAAAAATATGCAAAACAGAAGTGCCACATTTTCCTAAAATAAGTTTATTTTTAGAAAATTTAGCCAAACTTACTTTCTACATCTATGAAATATAAGTCAGTTTTAATTCAAAATGAGAACTCTGGAAATTAAAGGTTTCTAGAGAAAAAAACAAACAAATACAGGTCAACTTTAAAAAAATTACTTCACCAACTTCAAGAAAAAAAATTTGGTGCCAATCTGAGAAGACCACCCATAATAAAATATAGCTCTAAAACTGCAGGGCATTCCTTCATCATATTAAGGCACGGTCTGTTTTATCCCAAACAACTAAAAGTTCAAGGTCACAGTGATAATATGCATTCAGTTTTGGTCTGTTTTCTCAGGGGTATGTTGCAACATTTATAGTTAGTCATGTAAATTTAAGAAACTGTAATACAATCACTTCAAAATAATACACTTGAAGTCATTTTTATATTTTTAAAAATATAAATACACAATTTTCTAAATTATATACACTAAAAATTGGGAGAATTTTTCCCCCTCTGCAGCAGAGGAAGAGTTTTTAATTTCTACCAATATTCCAACAAACACGTATTTAGTTCTGTAGACAGCATAGTTATATTAAAATACAGGTATTTCCTACTTAGGATAAAATTAACACAAAGGAAAAATTCATTTGAAAAAACAATGTTAACTGAATTTTTAGGACTTGAACATCATCTTTTTACTAATACGCAGTCACTACCAGATAACTGGGTAAACCATCATTAAAGTTAAACATTTTAATATTTGGTTTTCTCTTGCCTGCACACTGCATGAACATTACTGGGTGGAAAAACAGTTAAGTGATTAAATCAATTAAATGATGGGGAAAACTATAATATGAGGGACTGAAATTCCCTTTGAGAATTTCCAGAGGGGAGAAATGAAAGAATTTGAATTTCAGATAAGTATGTTTGTGAGTCTATCATTTTTCTACTTTTCTCTCATGAATATACCACCCATCAATGTTAACACTTTAACATTAACACCAATGATTGTTTACATTTTCTGTTAACATACTGTGTTTTGAAATGTCTACCCCATTGTACTACGTTAGGATCTAGTAGATAATTCTCCCCTTTGAAACATTTGATTCATAGAGGGACTGAAGGGAAATACAGAGAAGACAAAACGAATTTCACAATAAACATTTTGTTACATAAATAAGAGACCCCTGTACTAAAAATGATCTGTACAACAAAATTTAGAGTTTTACAACACAGAATGAATCTGTGATAAAGCAAGATTACTTCAAATGATTACTTCAATTAATTAATAAAAGATCATTACTGGGTAAACTAACTTTTAAACCCACTAAAACCAGAGAACATTATTCCAGAAATCAGATAAAATAGAATATACTATGGTATATTAAATATTTTCAAAGAAACATTAGAGCATGGAATATGTTTTGATGATTTACATATTTAATATAAGTCCTAGATTAAAAATACTGAAAATATTATTTCTACTTTAATCTCAATATGTTAAGAAAAATTCATTGGCACAAATATCTGGAGGTATTTTACAGTTTCATTTAGCCTTTGGTGGCAAAGCATGTTTTGCTAACCATACTAATATAGTCATACTTTTCACTGTAGTGTTTTATGGTCAAAAAGATTCAAATGTATGTTTTTTCCTGTAAAAGGGATGTACAAAGTCCAATATGAAACAAGTACAACATGAAATACAAAATATGCCTATAACTTAGGCTTTTGAACAGTTAATAGTTCTATGTTTTGTCTATAAATCTTTTACTAGTGCTAGTAATATTACTACTACTATACAAATACTAAAAACAAAAATAACATTAAAAAAGTAGCATATGAACTTTACAAAAATGGATAATTTTTATACTTCCTAAATTAAGATTAAATTCAAATATGCAAATTTACAGGGTTTTCTTTTTGGTTATAAGTGTTCAAAGTTACAAGGTACAGAATCATTAGAGTATTTCTGACTCATACATATCAAGTCCTATACAAAGTCAACAGAAACTCTTGGCATTTCAAACCATTTTTGACAGCATAACATGCCAAAACAAACACTTTTACAAAGTCCTGTACTTGACTTAAAATTTTCAACTATACACAATGTAATCAAGATTTTGAAAGACATTATTGATTCAGGTGTACTGTTACATTTATACTATTAATAAAACAAGTTAGTCTATTCTCACGATTTCTAAACCTCATTCTGTTTTGAAACTGTTATTAATATACAAAATTCAGTCTTCTATATTCATAATATAATTTATCACAAAAATGTGAACTGCGTATTTACAGGATTACTGACCTGACTTTTCTTTCCTATCATCCTTATTAAAAGTAAAGAATACTAATAGCCTCTCAGACTTCCTATTTTCTCAGGCTGTTGAAAATTACTGTGAAAGAATGCATTAGTAATATGTATAAATAAAAGTTCATTACAGACTTTGTAATGCTATCCTCTGTGATAAAGAGTTAGGTCAAATTTCAGCTCCCAATCATCTATTTGTAAAAGTACCTTCTACATTTACCTTGTATGGCAAGGAAGCTTTCTGTCAGGGTCTAATTTCATAATACAAAGATATCCTTTTTTTTTTTTTTTTTTAGGATTTTATTTTTAAGTAATCTGCACACCCAATGTGGGGTTCAAACTCAGAACCCTGAGATCAAGAGTCGCACGCTCCACTGACTGAGACAGTGAAGTGCCCTGTATAACACAAAGATACTTTTATTACTTTCTGGAAGTGTGTCATGCTCTCCAAATTGACTTCCCTCTGAAAAACTGCACAAGGTATCTAGTTTCCTATGATATTAACACTGAGAGAAAAAAAAGTGATGATGAAAAATAATCAACAGATGCCTGATTATATAAAGTTGCAACATACTAAAAAAATTTTTCCCAAGTGATTTTAATAACAGGTTACTAAAATGCAAATACAGCACTGTAATGTTTTGCACTAAACCTCCTAATAAAGCGATATTTTCACTCAGACCTGTATGAAAATACAGGTCAAAGGAATTATCTGGGGATTCAGGAATCAATTTCTCCCATTCTCCCTACTGCTTCTAGAACTAAACTGAAAATCAGTTTTACCTCCTTTTATTTCTCCTGGCCACTATGTGTAAGAAGTGCTAATCAGTAGTGAGGTGAAATAAATATACTGTGTTATGAATTACAAATATGAAGCATTAAGTATAGAACTAAATAATGAACAAATTATATAATCTGCCTTTATTAAGTCTATATGCATGTGGTGGAAACATGTACTGTGTGCACAAGTGACAGCATAATCAACAACAAACAAATTTACTAGGCCTAGTACACAGTTCTTTATTTTCCCTTACTGTATAATTATGTAGATATCATACTGTAGTTCAATCAAGAAAAGGTATTCCATTACATATGTGTGAATTTGTGTGACCAAAATATGAAAAAAAAAATAAGACTAATCAATACATGATCAATATATATTGAAGAGACTCAAAATCAATATGAACCAGGCACAAATGGTTTTTTAGGACCACTGTTCTAAATATTTTCATTCTGGTGACAACCAAGGAGAGTTAGCAGAATCCTGTTTAATTTCTGGCATGAAAAAGATCCAGAAAAAAGAGGTTAATGTTTTCTATTGTATTATCAGTTCCAAATTATAATAGTAGTAACTCCAACTGAGGCTTTAGAAACACTGAAATTACTCAGCATTTTTCCTGTTCAGTCTGTATGTATGATCTAGTTATCAATGATAGGGTCCAAGAATAATTTTTATAAGCACAAAATTTACTCAAATTCTAAATTAACATGTTATAGTACTAGAGCTCAGAAGTTTGCTGAATTGGACACTCTGTAACTGCCAATAAACAACTTTGCTTTTATTAATAGTGCTAATAAAGCTGTGCTGTTTTACTAGCTAATAATATAAGCTATAAGCATGATGGAAACAATGCATAATTTAAAGAAAAAAGGACCTTCATTTTTCAAGTGATAGAAATATCCAATTTCCCTAACCTTCAGACAGAGCCTACCTTCTCATCTCTGGTAGGTATTTAGGTTTAAAGTGCATCAGGATTTGATAAAGACCCTGTCAAAATATGTGTGTGTGTGTGTGTTTGTGTGTGCGTGTATCTGTATATATATGTACACATAACAGCTAAAGACCCAACCTAGTGTTGTTTATAAATGTTTAATTAGAATCCTTTTTATAGCCCTAAAATGAAATATTCTGTTGGAATAAATAGGACTTCAGGACTTAATGACTATACTCAACATGGAAATTGTTTAGTGAGATATACTGTGCCTAGTCCTGCTGCTTTAAAAAGCTAATCTCCTACTCACATATGAGAAATTTAATCTTGTTATATTTTATTCATGAGCAGTACTGACCTAACAAGAAGACTTTAGATCATAAAAACACCATGATTATGACTGTCAATAGAAGATCCAAATTAATGAATTTTCTCAAGTTCCTTCTATATATAAACATAAGTTTAAATTCAGAAAAAGTGACAGAACTTGCACCTTGAAATACATCAGAGAAAAAAACAAAGATATAATGTACATAAATTTATGAGTATATGAATAGATAAACATAAGCACATGTGGTATGCCATGGGACATCTTTCCTTTCAGGTACTGAACAAACAAGCATTTTGCATTTTATCCCTTTGCTACCTCTCTCAAATAAACAAGAGCCTGAAATATCTGCTATGTCTTACTATGAGGTTATCACTTCCTTTTAATGATCTTCGTAAGTGAAAATATAAATACTGAACAATAGGCATGAGGTTGGGAGAAACAATGGAATCAAACAAATTTACAAACCCTCACAGACAATACTGAAACCCTCGACTAATACCAAAACAGCAAGGACCTGAGGAAAAACTGAGAGAAGTGAGGTAACCCTCTATATGCAGTGAAGCGGGGGTAACCGTCCACAGGCAGTAACAGCTGAGAGGCTACAAAGGAACCCAGATGCAACAGCTGATTAAACAAATCTAGTACTCAAGGATATTCCTAGGTACTACCAAGGACACAAGTTTACGGGTATTACTGGGACTTAAGGGCTTTACTTAAAAAAGGTTTTGGGTATATAGAGCATATACATCTAAAGGAAGGGCTCCACAAGCCAAATATACCTCAGCCTGAGTTTATTCTATCTTAAGGCAAAATGCTTAGCTCCATTACCTACTCTTTTGTAGTTAAGAGTGAGCTGAAGTCTGAAGTGAAAGAAATAATACTCTTTTCTGTGAAACAGTAATCATCTTGGCAAATTAAGATTCCATTGTTAAAACTAGTGGCTAAAACCTCCAATTCATTTAAGTATATTGTTTATATATTACGCTATTAATGAAGTAGGTTATTCCATTAATAGTGTAATTTTATTTATCAATTGTGGTATGTGCTTTTTTTCTACAGTAAACAAAACTTGTGCAAACCTAGAGTTTTCTCTGACCACTGGAATTTAGTTATGTTAACAATCCATCATGATCTGAGGCACTTTTGGCAACCATGGGGTCAACAAATTAAGTAAAATGGCATATACTGGACACTGTACTGCTCCAATGCTAGTAACTAAATATCTGGGAGAATTCTCTTTCAATTTAACAACAGATTTCTTTAATAGTCTCCTGATGTTTATCAAGAATACAAAATAAGATCTGCATTTGAAAAATGCCAAAAAACTTCATTAAGTTTGAGTTTAAATTATGTTCATCAATCTTGTATTGGTTACTAAGAAATTATGTCTCCTTAAAATTAAAGGCTGTATTTTCATAGATGTAAGAAAACAAAAGATATGCCTTGATCACTGTGGCTGCCAAAACTGACCAAAGACTTTCTGTGGTGATTTCATTTTTGAGAAAACAAACAGTTGTGAATTTCATTGATCTTTTAAGACTGATTTCTCAATATGCATACTGTGCAAATACAAATAAATCTATTTTTCAGAAGAAAGTTGATGAAATGAGCAGAATGCTTGAGTTGAGATTACAAGCAATGCTACATTTACTGAATGTTTAGAAGATTCCCAGTATGACCAATCAAGCAGAATAGCTGATAGGCGGAGAAGTCCTCAAAAATAGTGGCCACCATATCCTTTTACTAATTTTTCAAAAATGATGAGTACATAGATGCCATACCACAAAACTAAACCATGCTTCAATTATTTTTCTCAAGCACTATAAAACTAACTTCCTATTTTCAATATTGTAAAAATAGACTTGTCTTCTCCAAAGGATCTTGCCGTCCACATTGATGGATGTGTGCATTCCCTCTCATTAATGACCCTAAAGACATAAATTATTTTTATCATTCCTTAAATCATCTTACATAAAGTTGCATAACACATGGAGTAAAAGAGAAATGAAAACAAAGCATGGAACCCTGTATAAGTGTGCTGACCCGAAAGCAATTACACCAACAGCCAGAGGAAGTGGAAATTGTGAAGTAGTCTTCAACAATTTACTGTAAAGAGACAGAGAAATATACATTATATAAACTACCTTGTAGGTAAAACCAGAATATGCCGATCTTTTATACAGTTTTGAGGAAGTGGTCTAAAAGGTGTTAGATGAAGCAATTTGTCATATATTTAAACATACATAATTTTCAAGATGAATACGAGCTGTATCTTAGCCAGAAAAAAATACTAGCTGCACTTTTATTCAGCAATTCTACCTCTAAAAATTTACCCTTATAAAAATGATCAACATTTACTAAGACATAGCCACAGAAATATTTATTTTAACCCTACTGTAATAGCAAACAAAACAAAAACTCTCAAGCAAATAAAAAGGGAACGATCCTTAATTTCCTAACAGGACCAGTATTAAAACAACACTAAATCTTTTTAAAAGAAAAATACTATCAGAAAAGACTATTACTTTTTTATTCTGAAAACAAAAAAACTAGGATAAGAAAGGTTAAAGCAATGTGTCAAAGGAAATAGGGCTATTAAATGGCAGAGTCAAGATTAAAACCCCAGGTCTGCCATATTCTAGAATACATACAAACATCTGCCAAAATCAACTGAAAACAGGCTCCTAGTGCAAACAACCATGAATGAAAAGTCACATTTTATTATGGAGACCTTTAAACATATACATAAGTGCACTAACAGTATAATGAACATGTACTCATCACCCAACTTCAAAAAAGTATCAAGTGATGGCCAATCTTACTTCACCTATAATCCTATCCACTTCACTCCTTCTGTACTTTTTCTAAAAAGTTTATTTATTTATTTTAAGAGAGAGAGTGAGTAGGGAGGGGTAGAGAGAGAAGGAGAGCAGGAGAATCCCAGGTAGGCTCCATGTTGTCAGTACAGAGAATGACTTGGGCCTCGAACCAATGAGATCATGACCTGAGCCAAAATCAAGAGTAGTCACTCAAATGACTGAGCCACCTAGGTACCCCTCTTTCTGTACTTTTCGGAAACAAATCTTATTAGACATCATGTATTTTAAGGGCTAAATTTAAAAAAATTATTACATCCTAACAAGTAAAATGCATAATTAAGAAAACAAATACAGTACTTGCATATAAACCACATCTGCATATAAACCATAATTATTATATAATTATACCTTTAACTTTAGGAATAGTCAAAATAATTAGAAATAAAGAACATGTTTCAGGCATCCAAGAAAGGGTAATAAAGACAAGGAAGAGATATGAGAAAAAAAATGATTGAACTACTATACCTGGATTTTATTGAAACAGTGTGAGTATTTCCAAGAATTGCCACAGTTGGAATAAGGATAAATGCCAAAGGTTTACATGGATCAGGACTAAGTTTAAAGTAATACCTATATCAAAGAGAAAAAAAATCAACAAAGTACACTGAATCATTTAAAATTATCAGAATCAAACAAATTAATTAAATTTTAGAATATCCCATAGATATGAGAGCTCTAAACAGCTTATGAAATTTTTGATACATAATTTTTACTATTGATCATCTTTATACCTAAGGTTTTAAATGGAGAATTATGTTCAGAAACTACTAAAGGAAACAAAAATATCCAATATGGAAGCACTTCCTTTTATTTTATTGTTATAAAGTTTATTTATTTTGAGAGTGTGTACATATGAAGGGGAGGGGCAGAGAGGGAAGGAGAGAGAGAATCCCAAGGACACTCCACACTGCAAGCTTGATCCCATAAACAGTGAGATCATGACCTGAGCTGAAATCAAACAACTGAGCCACCCATGCACCTCAGCACTTCCTTAGTAATAGATATAGGGGTACCTGGGTGGTTCAGTAGGTTCAGCGCTGACTCTTGGTTTCAGTCAGGTCATGATCTCGTGGTTCCTGAGTTCAAGCAGCTCTGTGCTGACAGTGGGAATCTCTCTCTGTCTCTTTGTCCCTCCCCTGCTTGCTCTCTCAATCTCTCTCAAAATAAACAAGTAAATTTAAAAAAATTTAATAATAGGTATATACGTATGTCTGAAAAGTCATACAGAAATAATGTTTTTAGAAAAAAAATTATTTAAAATATATTAAGGCTGTTCTAGTTTTTAAAAAAAGATGATGAAAATGGAGATTTATATAAAGCAATCGTCCTTTATTTTCTTATAAACCCAAATTCTCTTCTCTGGCATTTACTGACAGTGAGACATCTATAGCCTTTCAGAACCATAAATTTATGATCCTCAAATAATTTTCTCCCCAAACTTTTGAACAAAAAAAATCTGGATCTTGATTAAAATTAGGCACAAAGGAATACATCTAGTAACCTGCTGATTTATCAAACTTTGACTTTTCAAAAAATATACTTCCAGTATTAAGATAATTTGAAATTTTTCTATTATTTCTGAAAACTATATTGAGTAGGAGTTCAATTATTGGATAAGGTGGCCTAATTTAAAAAAAAATTATAACTAAATATTCTAGAAACAGTCTTAGAGGGCATTTTCAGACTCTGATTTAACCTAGAACAATTACCATGTGGTAAGGCAAATGATGGTCATTTATTTCAGTTCAATGTTTGGTGATTAGAAAAGTACATTTTTAAAGTTATTTCTAGTATTTTTAAATGTAAGCATTTTCTTCCTCCCAACTGTAAGAAAAAAACTGATCACGAATTGAAAAATACTTGAAACACTAGCATTGTGAATACCTTGGGTCAGCAAGACAAAGCACATTTTCACATATGTCTAGACTCACAGAAGGTTACAGGTAAAATAAAACACGATTCCCTCTTCTGGGCAGATTTTGAGGAAGTTTATATTCCCAAAGTTTATATTCTCACAGTAAGGGAAAAATGTGAATGTACTGAAAATAAATTTGTGATATGTAGCTTCCTGTTCTTGAGGAAGTTTTATGATCATTAGGAATCGGGCAAGTCTCTCCTTATAGATATTTATTATTTGAACCACATAAATTATAATTATATAAATAAAACGCACCTGAGATTCTTTAACCAGTAAATTAAAGATGGCATGCTGAGTAATACAATCCATGTTAATAAGTTAATCACAGTATTGTGCATGCGAAGACTATCTTCAGCATCATTGGCAGATAAATGAAGATAGCGTACTGAAGAGTCTTTATGGTGATTTGATTTTCTTTCATTTCTTCTAGAGTGTTTGAGATTCTATAAAGCAATAAATAAAAATACTAAGGTATTATGTAAAGCTTATTATTTTGCCTAGAATCACTCCATTAATTAACGGCAAAATAAACATATCTTTCTATTACCAAACTGATACAAAATACTGAAATTACCTTGCTCAAAAGTAATTTAAAGTGGCTATCACTATAAACCTTTTGTTTCTTTGACTTGCTATTTCCACTGGTGAGAATCTATCTTCTAGGTAATTTCTTAAAATTTAAAAGATAATTTGTAACAATAAAAATGACACTGACAAAGATCAATTTAAAATTAGGTAATCTAATTTCTAGGTTCAGTTATCTTAAAGTTACCTAAATTCATGACATCTTTTTTAAACACTGTAAAATACTAACTTAAAAAAATACAAAACAATGTTTTTTATTTCCTCATGTTCTTCTATATTATAGTGACGTAGAGCTTTGAAAATAAAACTTACCACCGTCTGGCTATTTTTAAAAGCTGTTAGGCTGGCTTGCAGTTGAACAGTCTAAGAAAAAGAAAAAAACTGTTTAATTTCATTTTTACTTTGAAACAAAACCAATCATTTTTATTACAATTGAGAAGTATTATAATCTGAAATTTAAAGAAATCTAAAAAACTAAAAATACGTTTAAACATTTACAAATAGTCTTTCAGAAAAGGTAAAAAATAACTACACATACTTGCTGTCATGGATTAAAATAGAGGAAAAAAATAACAACAAACTTCCCGGGTATGATAGGGTCAGGATATATTGTTACACCTTCTATATTCTGTGAGCCTGTATTTGAATAGTGCTTTGCTCTAGTAGTTTCATGTCCTGTGAGTAAAATATTTGATTATCTTCAGTATGGTATAAGGAATTTAACATGTTTCATATATTCCACATCACTGAAAATCTAAACTTGGTGAAATGTTTATAAAAACCTGAGAAAATCTTTTAAGTTTAATTTGTTAGGTTTGCTTAAGCTGAGTATTTGAGAAAGTTTTGCTTACTGGATCAATTATTTGAAATGTCCAATTTAAAAAGCTAAAAATATATTTATAAATTGAAGTAGTAAATAGATTTTTCTGATGGATACAAATTTCCTTTGGAAAATTGAAAATAATCTACAATGTGCATGTATTAGTGTTAAAAACAGTTGTAAATAAACTTTGTTCAAAAAAGAAAAAAAAGATGATCCATTCTATTATCAACTGTCTCTACATAAGACTAATGAGGAACGTATGCAGTTGTATAACCTAGATTTTCCTGCAAAGCTATCAGCCTTCGTGGAAGTGTTTTTCACCTTCTCAGTAAAATTATCAGACTAATTATTTGATCCTTGTCTTCTGATTCTCCAGCAACATCGGTTAACATTCTACATTATCTCAGTACATTTGATAGCTTGATCCCACTGACAGAACTTTTTGTTTACCATGTTCGAAGAGGTGTGAATAAAAACTGCTCTAGTAAAATATTTTTTAAAAGGCTAACATTACTTGCAAGAGCAAGAAGCAATGTGAAACAGGTTGTATTTTCTTCCCTTTTTTATAAATACACTAACCAAACTCAGATTAATAATGTCAGCTTTCCAGTTAACTATGTATTTTAAATAACTAAGATGTTTAAAATAAGACTTCTACATTTAGGCCTATTAGAGATTAGAAGGTTACGACAGCTGTAATTAAAATTTTTGTTAACAACACCAAAGGAAACTCTATGCCTGCTTGACCCAAAGCCCATCCATTCTGACTTCAGTGACGTGACATACCTTAAACACGTAATAAAGATAAGTAAGAAGTATGGCAAATGCTCCACAAGTTGTCCAACTAATTACGATCAAAACAATTGTCAAAAAGAGCAAGTCTGGTGATATAATCTTGATATCTTTAGGAAGTTCAGGGGGGCTGGAAAAAACAAGAATAAAGCTTTTACAAGTATATTAATAGTTACTTATATGGTTGCATATAAGAAGAAATCGATTCAGTACTCTTCCAAGCTCTCCTGCTTATTAATATGCAAGTACCATAATGTAAGCAGTGAAATATTTTTTCATCAAGGCAAGGGATGACACATACTTGGTTGTAAATTTTATAATACACTATGATAGCTCCTCTTTCACTTAGATATGTGATGGCTGATACTTATACTAACAATGTTGCTACAAAGAATCATTAACTATAGGCCCTGTGCCATGTATTTCTGATCTTGATGAGAGGAAAAAGTTTTCTATTTCTTAAAGTCTCGAGATCACTCAGAAAATGTGATACTATTAGCGTGAGAAGCATCTCAGAAGGTTGAAGGAAGCAGCATCAGACCATAATCTGTTCTGTGACAGTAAATCATGTAACATGTCTGGTGAGGAGCAGTGGCAATGTAAACTAGGTCAGCGGTTTATTAGAAATGTCTACTAGTAACTTCAAACTGTGTCTTGCGGCCCATAATAAAACTCTAGGCAATGTTTTTGGAGTTTTTATGAATTTCATCTAATCTGATCTTAAGTATCTTGATTGGAATCTATTGCCCTCAGGGTTTAACTCAAAGTTAGCACATAAAAGCACTGCCAGGGAAACACTTCTTCCTTGGAAAGATTTACAACCATAAAAATTAAAACTACTTCTGTAATCTGTCACCTTTTTTTTTTTTTAAGTAATGTCAACCCACAATGTGTGGCTCTAACTCATGGCCCTAAGTTCAAGAGTTACACACTCTACCAACTGAGCCAGCACAGCATCCCTGTGTCAAACTTTTTTGATAAACTCTTGGCATTAAGGTCAAAATCATATATTTAGATATAACTCTGAACATTAACCCATGTTCTAGTCATACATCTTTCCTTAGAAATTACAGTTTAGTGAAAGCAAATTAATTTTGAGGATCCCTAACAAACTATAATTTTTTCCTTAAGAGAAATGAAAAAGCTTTTAGTCATTTTTTACCTGTTCAAAACTAGCCACAATGAAGAAAGGAGTCTCACAGATGCAGAAGAAAGTAGACCACCCCAGTAGGCAGTACATGTTCCAAACAGAAAGAGAATCAAGGATACTAGGGGGAAACACATACTCTGGCTAGTTAAAATGATGGCATCTAATTCTGGCAACAGTAACAGATCCCATAATTCCTTAAACCATTTATACCTGTGGATAAAAGAAAACATACAATAAAAGCAAAAAAAAAAATTCTACAACTGACATTCAAGTATTTAATATGTGAGGTGTTTGACCATTTATAAAGTCACCAGAGTTCAATGATATTCAATTTGTAGTTATACTGGAAAACAAATTTCAATTCCTTGTAGAGAATAAGTCATTTACCTTCCAAGTAAATCTACTGATCTTCAAGGATCAACAGAATTCCACTGCTCTCTATTGATCATTGTGATGAAGGAACAAAGATCTTTTTTTAAGTTAGAAAATCAAAAACAATTATAATGACAGAAGCAAAGAGATCTAAGTATATTGGTTCTTAACCAAAAAAACACAAAATGTGGATAAATTAAAAATGGAATGTTAAGTGTGGTAGAGAGATACAAAATATACTTGTATGGAAAGGGATCTGAGACACCATTTCATCAATATCCTAAAATGGTTTGTGTTCATGAATCTGGGATACTCAGAGATCATGGACCATGTACATCCACTTGCAAATGTTAAAAGTCTGGTATATTTACAGACTAAGTTTCAACAGTTGATATATACATAAAATTTTTAGACCTTTGAATTGGTTATAGTATTAAAGTAAATGTTGATATACCAATTAGACCTCTTCCTAAGTGAAAAATCCCATTTAATAAAATTATTTATGAAAATTTATATCATATTATGGGGCCAAACGTGTTTTATATATATAAAACAATTAAAATAATTTTCACAGAAAATAAAACTTACCCCAACAGAAACTTAATCATAAGTACAAAAGGATCAACTTTATATGGCTTGGCTTCTTTGTCCAACATAGTAGCATATTCTAAGCAATGACCTGGTGATTAAAAAAAAAATTATATGTAGTAAAGAATTCATAGTGATTAAGTATAGACTTATCATACACTGACTGCATTACCTGTAAGAACAACATATTTCTTGTTAGAAAGCAAGCATCATCACTATCAAAAAGACTATCTACAAAAGATTAAAAACTAATGTAATTCAACAGATCTCATATAAAAGGACACATTCAATCACTTGTGTACCAGCTTCAGGAAGCCAAAGCTGGGTTTCAGGATTCGTATTTTCACAAAGCTCCATAGGTGATTTTTTAAGAAAATTCTATAGAGATATAATTCTTACACTACACAAGTCATTCAAAGTATATGCAACTCAGTGGTTTTAAGCATTCAGATATGCCTTCCTCACCACAATCAGTCTTAGAATATTTTAATTAGTCCCAAAACAAATTTTGTTCCCCTTAATTGTCACCTTCAATGTCTCCCTATTCTCAGGCAACATCTAATGTCCTGTCTTTATACACTGGCCTACTCTGAACATGAATATAAAATAAAACCATGTAATATGTGGTCCTTTGTGACAGGCTTTCACTTGGCATGTTTCCAAGATTCATCCACATTGTGGCATATATCAGCACATTTTATTTATCCATTTATCAGCTGATGGATATTTGAGTTATTTCCACTTTTTAGATATTATTAATAGTGCCCCCATGAACATGTATGTACAAGTTTAGTATGGGTGTATGTTTAAATTTTTCTTGGGTATGTAACTAGGAGTACAGTTCCTGAGTCATAGTGTAACTACCAGACTACTCTCCAAAGCATCTAAACCATTTTACATTTCCAACAACAATGTATGAAGGTTAAAATGAATACTAAAGGCAGACTTAAAATTGTAAGTTATTGAAAGGGAATAAGTGGCTGCAGAGGGTTTGGCAAGATGGAAATGGTGGAGGTTATTTTTGGACTGCTTTTATGTATTTTGATCCCACTCCCTTCCTATCTCTTACTATCCAAGCCCAGAAGTGTGTGAGGGCCTTACAAAGTAGGCTCCTGGGAAACTGTTTTAATTGCTATAGACTAGGGAAGGTTTTGTGCAATGTAGTGTATATTCTGTATTTGCCTCTCCAAATCCATTCCATCCCCACCCTTCACTTTACTCTGAGTTCTGGGAGGCATCTTCAGTTCAGTGAATATGAACTGGAAGATAAGAGGAAATAAGGTTAGTGTATTTATTTCCCTGCCTTTCTCCCTGCTGACAGTGGCTGGAGCTTCAGTAATGCTGCCCTCTTGTATGGCTCTTTCTAGGCTTGCTCCCTCTCTATCAGATGGCTCTGTTGCTAAACTGGCACTTATCATTTCTTGTTGATTTCCCTTAAACCAACACATACCTTTCAAATAGTCCCTTCAGTAAAATAAACTCTCAATTATTCCATTCAGTGTACCAGGACCTAACCAATAACAGCTGATACAGCCTAAACATTACACTGAATACCTACTGTATGCTTGACACAATGTTAAGCACCAGGAATGGGATGGAGAACAAAATCCCCATCAGTGAGACTCTACCTCTTAAGACATCCTCAGAAGAGAGGGAAACACTTCAGACACAAAAGTATAAAATGGAAAAGCCCAGTAAGGAATCTTCTTGGGTATTTCCTAAAACTAGAGGATCTCAAACCCTTGTAAACTGAAGAGATGGGTTGTGAATTTTCAAGTAATTGAGGTGTTTCTTAACCACATGAGATAAATAAGCAGAAATGAAGCACGGAGGAAGAAAGGGAGGAAGAGAGAGAGGAGGAATAGAAACATTCTTACCTGTTGAGAAAAGAGAGTATAACTGTCCTCCATAAGCAAGAAGGATACTAGATATAACATAAGCAGGAAGAGCTCCACCATGAAATCTAACTACCTAGAAAACAGGCAAATCAAAGGGCAACTTTTGAATATTCATGTTAATGAAATAAATGTACTTTCACATGAAATAAAAATCCTTCTTCAATGTCTTTTTTTTTACAAGATATATTTAATGAGCACTTATTTACAGTTTCATGCTTGATACTAAACATTTTATATGCATTATCTCATGCTCTCCTCCAAAAATCCTTTGAGGAAATTCTTATCTCTATTTTATAGATGAAATAATTCAGGCACAGGGAGCCCAAGTAACTTGCACAGTTAAAAAAGTAAAAGACAAACAAATTACTTGTTAACTCTTAATGTTCTTATCAGCAAAATGGAAGCAACAGCAGTACTTACCTTATAGGTGTTTTAAGGTTTAAAGATGTTCATTTGTGTAAAGCATTTAGAATATTAGTCATGATAAGCTATCAGAAAATATTAGCTATTACAGACATACCTCATCTTACCTCTCTCTCTCTCTCTCTCTATATATATATGTTTTTTTAAATTGAAAGTTTGTGGCAACTGGAATGGAGGAAGTTTACTGGTGCCATTTTTCCAACAGAATTTGCTCACTTTGTATGTCACTTGATAATGCTTACAATATCTCAACCTTCTTCATTATTATAATGATGGAAAGCTCAAATGGTTAGCATTTTTTAGCAATAAAGGCTTAAAAATTAAGGTATGCATTTTTTAAAGACATACTACCACTGCATACTAGTGGTCTAGAGTATAGTATAAACATAACTTTGATATGTACTTTTATATCATTTGAGTTGCTTTATTACAATACTCGCATTATCATGGAACTGAACTCACAGTTCCAAGGTATAAGCCTTTTAATATTTCTTAAACAGGGTGCTCTTAAAAGGGGGAAAAATGAGCTGTTTTTATGTAAATGGAACTAAAGTTAAAAATTATTCATAGATAAATGACTATGAAAATCTAATTTATTTGGTCTTTCCCAATTTAGAAAGTGTACCATCTGTGTACTGTGCTTAATGTGCTTGGCACTGGGAATATAAGGGTGAGTAATGTCTAAGGAGTTTACAATGTAGTGACTTTGCTGTAATCTCATTAACAATTTAACACTCAATATCATTAGGTGCTTTAACTTCAAAGTCCTGGAGTTTTAAGGAGAGATGATGCAATGGAATTCCAGGGTATTCATTTACTTACCTAGCTGCTGCCATTTAAACAAATCCAAGTCTCACCTTCAAAACAGTGACAACACCTTCCCTTCACTCTACCCCCCTTTCCTCTCTAGTTACTGTCTTTTCCTTCCCTGTATTTCATTGCTAAACTTCTCAAGAGCTTGATGTACTCTCTCTCCTCTTTATCTACTCACTCCTAATCTTTTGCTTGCATCTACCAAAGTAACAATGCTCCATGAACTCTTTTTCTGGGGTGTGCCTGTATTACCCCTATAGGTCCTCCAGTGTCTTCCGAAAATGTGTGGAATAGGATTTAACCCAGATCCTAACTCATAACCATTATGTTAGTGCAAGACATTCTATCAGTTGATCTAACTTCTATAAAAATATATAAATAAAACAAAAAGAAAGTGTTAAATTCTTATAATATTGAAGTTTTATTTTTTCAGCACAAAAATTTATTCTTCTCTGTATTCATCTTTTAATGGTGAAGTTTTAAAAGGAAATTCACTTTAAAGCATGTCCTCCACTCCACGGAATTTTAAAAATGTATGGACTCTCCTGGCAATCTGATGAAAGCTATGGAAATGCATGTTTACACAAATGGCATATAAAATTTCAAGAGGTTCCCTGAACCTCCTTAATGGATTTCCAGGTGAAGATTAGAAAGACTCAAACTTATTGCCTATACTCAAAATTTACAATGATAGCTTTGAGTGAAGGGAGAGGAGTTGAACAAAAGCAATAAGATCATTTTTCTATTACTAAGTGATTTTCAATGCCTGCTAATGACATGCTAGGAAATATGTAACATTCTTTACTTATCAATACTACAGAAGGAAACTTAAGCAGCATCCAGCCTTACAGTCAGATTCCTGGGTTTAGACTACAGCTCTGCCTCTCACTAGCTTTGTGTTTTGGGGCAAGTTACTTTACCCTTCTTTTTCTCTATGCCTTTATCAGTAAAATGGAGATAAACAGCACTTACCTCACAGAGTTTGAGGCTTAAATGTGTTCATCTGCATAAAGTATTTGGAATAGTAACTGGCACAGGTAGGTGGATCAGAAAATATTAGCTGTTATTATTAACCTTTAATGCTCTTCCCTGTCTTTGAAAATCTTCTAAGACTTCCTATACAGTATTCTGAACATAACAGCCCTACAATGTAGTGACAGTGATTGTTGAGTGTTAAGTATTATACTGGGTCACAGCTATAGCTCATAAAAAGTATAATCCAACAATCCTAAACTGGCTTTCATGGATCATATATAAATCATAGACATGCTTCATTTGGTTAAGTATTTGGCACAGTATTTCTTTACATTTTAAATTAGATGCCAACATTAATGTTTTTAAATCTAAAAACCCAGATTTCCAGCTTCTCTTAAAACCTAAAAATTTGGTAACATTAGACTGCATTCCTACACTGAAATGATTTACTAATTTATATAATTCTCTTGAGAAAATAACTTCTGGTTTATTTTTTTGTCATCTCTTTCATTAGACTAAGGAATATGTAAATATTCTTCATTTTCCTTTCTCTGGAAAAAAGTTAATTTTATGGAAAACTGTCTAGTCAAAAGCTAAAGATTCTCCAAGCAAGGTTTCTCTTTATTCCTCTTCTCAGTCTTCTTCGACTGAGTCAGCAACTATGAAAATATGTATAAATAATATATATAACTTCAATTCATTCTCCTGGGCTCAAGCTAACTTTTGAAACAAACATGAAGAAAGAGCATCTTTTTTAAAAATTTTTTATAGTTTATTTTTGAGACAGAGAGAGACAGAGCATGAGTGGGGGAAGGGCAGAGAGAAAGGGAGACACAGAATCCGAAGCAGGCTCCAGGATCCGAGCTGTCTGCATACAGCCCGACGTGGGGCTTGAACCCACAAACCGCGTGATCATGACCTGAGCTGAAGTCGGCTGCTTAACCGACTGAGCCACCCAGGTGCCCAGAAAAAAGAGCATCTTATGTCTTTTCAGTAACCTGAAGACGTAATTATCACAAATTCCTGGACATTAAAAAAGTACCCACCATTGATTCTGTAACACCTATATACCTTGGTTTTTTTAGATAAATTTCCATGCCTACACAAGAAAACTAGTGTGTCCTTCTTTGGTGGACAGATAGTTTTGCTTCACTATGAAGTATCAAGCTAACTTGACTTTTATGGTCACTAATCTGAATTATGAGCCACAGGGATGATATGCATAAGAGAGTATGCTTATACCACTGTGTACACTAACATGCCTTCTAGACATACTAAATATACAACAGCATCAATTCTTCCCCTATATTTCAAGGCATAAATTTTTTTAATAAAGGTTCCTTAACAATCTACAGTACTTTTTAGAACTATCATCCATGACTATTTTCCAATTTATACCACCATTTAATCTCTTCTTTCTAATGTAGCACATTTTACACATTAACTTAGAATTTTCTAATGCTCACAAATTTAAAAATAATTATAATCTAGCTCTTACCAGGTTGCTGTGAGAATCAAATGATAATGCATATAAAAAATTCTGATTTAATTTTTATTTGTAAGTTTTATAAATGTAGAATGAGTTAAGTTTTAAAAATCCTACTATGCCTGAATTACAAGACACAACAGATAAAAATATAAAATAAATAGAACAATAAAATTTTAGTGAATTTTATTCATGGATTTATTTTTAATGTTTATTTTTGAGAGACAGACAGAGCACGAGTGCGAGAGGGGCAGAGAAAGAGAGGGAGATACAGACTCTGAAGCAGGCTCCAGGCTCTGCACTGTCAGCACAGAGCCCGGCGTGGGGCTCAAATCCACGAACCATGAGATCATGATCTGAGCAGAATCTGGACACTTAACTGACTGAGTCACTCAGGCACCTCAAAATTTTACTAAATTTTAAACTAGTATATAATTTTTCTGACTTTCAATACTATTATTTTTGTCCAGGTTATACAATTCTGTAAATTATGATGTTGAATAATTTAGTAGTACTATTACTTGACAAGTTATTTTTGTAACACTATTTGCTTATGAATTATACTCCCCAAAAGAATTTAAAGTATTTCAACAGTTTTATTTTTATTTATTCATTGATTAAAGTTTATTTATTTTGAGAGAGTGAGCACATGTATGAATAGGGGAGGAGCAAAGAGGGAGAGAATCCCAAGTAAGTTGCACTATCAGTGCAGAGCCCAAAGTGGGGCTCACTCTCACAAACCAGGAGATCAAGACCTGAGCTGAAATCAAGAGTTGGACACTTAACCTGAATGAGCCACCCAGGTGCTCCAACATATATATATTTTTTAATATAATTTCCTTTTTATTTTTTACAAACTAAGCACACACAACATAAAATGTCATTTGAAAATGTTTGTTTATATGACAGAGCCTAAAATTTTATTGGACTGAGACTTACAGCACATTATGAGCAACATAAAATCTTAACATGACATTCATTTAGCCTAAAATATAAGTTTGTTTGAAAATCAGGAATCAGCTCTCAATTCTTAAGAATGAATCCATCACCTTAAAGCCAGGGGTGGCCATCATGACCTATATGTGAAGAATGGTTTTTGGATTTTATTAACATGGGAGAAAGAAGGAAAAGGAGAAAGATGGGGGAGGGGGGAAAGGAAGCAACTGTAGCAGTAGCAGCAGCAAGAGACCATATTTGGTATGTTAAAATATTTTATTATCTGGCAGGAGAAGTTTGCAACCTGTGCCTTACAGTATCTATTCACAAGGCAATCAATAAACAACCAAGAATCTCTTACCTGTCCAAGTATTTGTGAAAAGGAAGTCTTAATTGTCACCTAGTTTAAAATAATTGTAAGAAAAGAGGTTATTTTTCCTAAACCCTTCTAGTTCACATTTTATTAAATTAAACACTTCTGCACATCTCTAAACATAATTGTTAACTTT
This sequence comes from Suricata suricatta, assembly GCF_006229205.1. Lineage (NCBI taxonomy): Eukaryota > Metazoa > Chordata > Mammalia > Carnivora > Herpestidae > Suricata > Suricata suricatta. The sequence continues at coordinate 36,920,373 of NC_043702.1, read as the reverse complement.
TTTATACTGACCAACCTAAAAGCACTTACAGTCTTAAAGAGTCCTGTGAACCAGAAATTTTAATTTGTAATAAGTATAGTTTTATTGTTCAAAATATTTTCCTGTATTCTAATTCTTTGATAACTGGTAGAATGCTATGGTACATGTGGTAGGTAACCCTGTACTAACTAGAATTTTTGATTAACCAGAATATCTTAGTACCAGGTCATACAATCTAAAGGAATTTACTGAATGAGTCCAGAAGCTATACATATGTCTGCTGAACAATTAAGCACAAATTAACCTTCTATATAACTAATATTTTAAAAATATCAAACCTTAACTGTACAGCTCTAAGTATAGTTAAGGTAAGCCACTTCTGAGTAAATTTCATAAAAACAAGTTTCACATGATATAAGACTAGGGACAAATGGAGTACATTTGGTAAAATTTAAGCCAAAACAATGTATTAAAAAGAAATTCATCATTAATTATCTCTTATTATAAATATACCCTTTTGGATATTAGCACATCTAGGAAAAGGAAATATGTATTTCATATGGAAATTATAGAATTATTCATTAATACTGACTTTTTGAAAATGTAAAGTAGTTATAAAAACATTGACATTTCAAAAGTGTGCAGTATTTGGAGCCAAATTATAATGCAATTCTCACTATCATTATTAGAACTATGAAGGCACGTTAAAAACCATGACAGTCCTACAAAATCCTTCAATGTTAGAAATAATGAATATACCAAACCATTAACAAATTCCATGAAATCTAAAATAACTCATAATTTAGGTTCGACTGAAACTTGTTGCTACAAACAGATTCTACTCATTTGACCTACCAATTCTAGTTTACCCCAAGAAAATCAGTTCTAATGAAGAATCCACATAAGGTTGATTTAAAGGAATTGAACAGAAATAAGATATTTCACATAAACCAGAAACCACTACTAAATGTATATATACTTCAATCCCTTAAGCCTAGAATCCTTAGAACCTGGCATGTTCAAATACAGAGGGACTCTCGTAGTTCATGAATCTATAAAGGTAAATGTTACTCAAGTCTATTTCCCTTCTCTTACAGCAGAGATCTGGTGATTTTAAAACAAACAGAATGGGCACTACATTGCACACTAATGACTAACAGATTTAAAAAGTGAATGAAAAGGAAAGAAGATCCTTATGCTTATCCAATAGAGCTGGAAACCAATACACATCATGTCAATTACTGCAGCAAAGCCGTGTTAGCTGACTTCATGATGTTCTTTAATTTACAGAGGATTTTGGACTTTGGGTTTCTAAATTTAGAAGGTTAATGTATAGTCTCAATTTGTAGTTTATTTTCTACTACCTTCTACTACTTTCAATGGTCCAGCTACCAAAATACTGAGGTGGTGCTAATAGGCAAAATGCAGAACATTTAAAGCATCATAAATGTCTATTTTGTATCCTTATTGTCTTCCACGTTGCCATATTTGAGACTAATATAAAAATATATTTCCTATTTATTCTATAACTATATGTTAAAAATTAAGTAAACATACAACTTACTTCATACTGACAGTCTGAAGATGTATACATTTTTAATAATGCTACACGGCTATCATTTTCTGGTCGAGCAATATGGAGTTTCAGAGAAATTTCTGTGGAAGATGGTAGCCTGAAAAGATAATTGAAGTATAATTCTCAAATATAAAATGCTATTAAATAACCATGGCTAAGTCAATCCTCACACAACACAATGAAATAATGGAGAGAAAGACATATGTCAGACACGCTATTAAAAATGGGACACTTTTCCAGTCCTATCACAGTTGTTTGCTCATTCCTCCAGGACAGAAGTTGGAGGATGGTCTAGAAAGGGGCTGATGTTCCAAGCAGGAAGGTTTAAATTCTAGATAATTGAGATAAGAATACTACATTATCTTATGAGCACAATGCTACATAAAGGATAGTTACATTTTATTAAGAGGCACTTAAATAGTTTCATTAAAATTTCACTATGATTTAGATAAGCAGAATATGTATTATTCAAAAACATCAAAGATTAAGATAAATTCTTTCATATACTCACTGTGCAATAGTTAGTGAATCTTCATAAGACCAAGGAATATGAAGTTTGTAGATACTAGTTATTTCTTCTGTGAAAACATAAAGGAAATATATGTCACTAACCTTATGTTACATTAAACATTACATAAGCTACTATAATACCTAACTAATTATGGTTATCCACTTCATAAAAAATAACCAGTAAGAATTGTATCACATAAGAAATTATGGAGAATTATTAACTAATAATGTTTAATTAGACTTACAAAAGATATTAGAGAATATGGGAAGTACTAAGAAACTGAAAAAAAAAAAAAAAAACAACAAAAAAAAACCCCCTAAATCTGAGTTACTCCTATAGTGAGGTAGAAAGATGTATAGCATTTTTTTGAAATGTGGATATTTAAACTGATACAGTTGAAGATGTTTAGTGTTAAAAAAGGGTCTATGTTAAATCTGTTGGAAACATAAACAGTTTTTCTATCATGTATTTAATTTTAATTCACATAAATACATGAAATAATAAGCACTACAGAAAATTCAAGTGAAGACCTATTGATTCTTCAAATGACAATACTATTCTTCTCAGAAAATACACTTACCTTTGACTCCTGAGCACTTGCTTACTATGTTGATTTTAAAAGCTTGGTATATCTAACAAGCATTTGACCACAAAAACAAAAAAAACAGAAGTTTATTTGTTTGCTTAATTAAACAGTAAAGTTAAATCAAATCCTTGTTACAATCAAGATAATTACCTGTCCAAAGTTTAGAAGTTCTATATTATAAAACAGGCCACTTGTATTTAACATTACTTTCCTTGAAGAGAGTCCTGTTGAATTGAAACCACTATATTACTCAGAACACCAAAGAATTTTTAAAAAAATAATGGTTGCTTAACACAATGCTTGAATAATGCTAACACATTTTTAATCTTAAAACAGAGTTTGAAGATTTTCATTTCTGGTATAGAGGAGTGAACTCCTAAAAATCCTATTATCCTTCAATAAACTCTGGACATTTATAATGTATGTATTTTAAAGAGTCAAGTATATATTTCCAATTTCAAAAAGGTATGCTTTCTTGGTAGATCTCTTAGAAGTTTGTTATCTTTAATTAGATGAGTGATTCAGAGTTTTTTTTCTGACCAAAAATAAATAAATAAACAAATAAATACGGTGGGTGAGGGATAACAATCTAAAAGAAGTTCCCTCTTTCAAGTAACAGCTTCTTTTAACAAATGGAATATTAAAAAAATATATTTTAAAAATGAGTCATGCCAAAAGGGCAAGGAGCCAATCAAAACTGAGCTCTTAATATCCAAACTGGAACAACTTAAAAAAATATATAATGATAGTAATAAATTATAATCCAGTGAGCCTGAGTGGCTCAGTTGGTTAAGCAGCCAACTTCAGCTCAGGTCATGATCTTGTGGTTCTCAAGTTCTAGTGCCATATCAGGCCCTGTGCTGACAGCTCAGAGGCTGGAGCTGGCTTGGAGTCTTTGTCACCCTCTGTCTCTGCCACTCCTTCACTCACACTCTTTCTCTCTCTCAAAAAAAAAAAAATTAGAAAAAGTATAATCCAATGAATAAATATCCATGAGTCACATTGACATAAATAAAAACTGAGTTAAGTAATTAGAGCACAACTTTCCTTTCATAAAAATTCCAATAAACACAGAATACCACTAATAACTGCCTCAGACTAGAAAAACCAACGTAGGGGCACCTGGGTAGTTCAGGTAGTTAAGCGTCTGACTCCTGGTTTCAGCTCAGGTCATGATCTTGTAGTTTTGTGAGTTCAAGCCCCACAATGGACTCTGTGCTGACAATGCAGAGCCTGCTTGGGATTCTCTCTCTCCCCTTCTTTCTGCCATTTCCCCACTCTCTCAAAATAAATAAAAATTTTAAAATGGATGCTGAAATTAGTGGGTTATTATGAAGACAAACCAGGTACATACAGACAAACATTCTCAAAGTAGCTCCCCCAAGATATTTATTAGGTACAAAAGGAAACCAGAAAACTTACAGTGGAGAAACCTGGCAGACACTACCTTAACCAACATTCCTATTAATTAGACATAGTGAGGTCATGTGTCCAATGATATGATACGTTGAGAAGTATGTATAGCTTTGGTGATATTCTTGCTAAAAACGCACAACCTTATTCTAATCATAAGGAAGCATTAGATAAAACCAAATATTTGATATTCTATAAAATAGCTGACAAGTACTCTTCAAAAGGTGTTAAAGTTATGAAAGACAAGGAAATCCTGAGAAAATATCAAGACTAGAAGAGGTGATGGGGTGCCTGGGTGGCTCAGTCAGTTGAGCATCTGACTTTGGCTCAGGTCATTATCTCACGGTTTGTAAGTTTAAGCTCAACATCGGGTTCTCCGCTTTGGATCCTCTGTCTCCCTCTCTCTCTCTGCACCTCCCCCACTCACAGGCTCTCTCTCAAAAATAAGTAAACATTTAAAAAAAAAAAGGCCTAGGGGCACCTGAGTGGCTGAGTAGATTAAGCATCTGACTCTTGATTTCAGTTCAGGTCATGATCTCAGTTCATGAGTTCAAGCCCCATGTCAAGCTCCATGTTGACAGCTCAGAACCTAGAGCCTGTTTCAGATTCTGTGTCTCCCTCTCTCTGTCTCTGCTCCTCCCCTGCTCACACTGTCTGTCTCTCAAAAATGGATAAACAAACAAACAAAAAAAGAGACTAGAGGAGATGAATAGGACATGACAAATGAATGTAATGTGAGACCCTGGAGAACAGTGGTTGAAAAACTGATGAAAATCAAATAAAGCCTGTAGTTGGTTAATAATATTGTACTAATTTCTTAGTTTTGACAATCATATTGTTTACGTTAAGGCGAGTGAGGCATGTTATGTCTGTGCTCTGTCTATAACTGTTCTGAGTGTTCAAAATTATTTCAAAATAAAACTTAAAAACATTTAGTTCTTTGTATTTAACCACCTTAAAAAAAAACAGAAAAGATTTAGAGAAATCTTGAAACTTCCAGAGGGCAGGTAGCAATTTATACCTTATAATAAACATTAAAAAATTTTTTTTTAATTTGAGAGACAGAGAGAGAGAGAGCATGAGCACACACAAGGGAAAGGGAGAGGGAGAGGGAGAGGAAGAAAATCCCAAGCAGGCTCCATGCTGTCAGGTGCAGAGGCCACCATGGGGCTTGAACCCATGAACCGTGAAATCATGACCAGAGCTGAAACCAAGAGTTGAGAAGCTTACCCACTGAGCCATCCAGATGCTCCTACCTTATAAACAAACATTTTATTAAAAGGGCCAGTATGTAGTATAAATTCATAGAAGGATACACACACACACACACGATTACCAACAAATGTACATGATCAGGGAGAAAATTAAAGTTTCCACTATCAGACAATGCCTGTGGCCCAGTATTAAGTAAGAATCAAAACACTGAACCACATTATATGTTTATTCTAAAAACTATACTTGAAACACAATATTTAATGTTACAGGCTCTCCTTTACTGCAATTGACTGGCAAAAATAAATCACTCTGTTAAAAATAAAAGCAGTTTTTCAGATTTCCAAAATCAAAGTACTCACCAAAGGAAAAAAGATGAGTTACAGGAAGCTGAATGGATCTCGTCTCTTTTTTATAGAACTCACAATCTACAACAAACTAAAATATAAAATATTGATTTAGTAGGAAAAAATAGAATTAAATTTATAGTAAAATATCTTCACTTGATATTTGAGTGGTAAATAAAAGTTTATAAACTAACTTTACAGAAGTTATTACCTATCACATTCTAACTCTGGCTATCCATGGATGGCCAACAATTACTCAGAGTGATGCTCACAAAATTTGATGCACTAGCTTAATTTCACAGATAAATTATTGGAGGATTATCTGTGTAACAGATGATGTACAGCACAGTCTTCTTCAGATCACTTTTAGGTGTTTGTAGAAGGACTTTAAAGGATGGATCAAAGCATTAAGAACCAAGATTAACTCAAAATTAGAGATGTAAATAAAAATCTCTGAATACTTGCAGAGTCAAAAAGAAATGATTTTGTTACATTTACTTTTTTAAAAATTCCATATTTATTATGTATCTATAAAACTCTAATTAGACTATAAAAGTCTTGGAGCCAGACATACTGCCATTCATATCTACCAATGGCTAATTTCATTTGCATGATCCTTTAAGGTTAAACAGTGATTAGAATAAATGGGAAAAAAGGTTTAATATGTAAAAAGCCAAAAAAAAAGAAATGCTATCTTGGGGCGCCTGGGTGGCTCAGTTAGTTAAGTGTCTAGCTTTTGACTTCAACTCTGGTATGATCTCATGGTTCGGTTCATGGGATGGAGCCCCATGTAGGCCTGTGCACTGATAGCATGGTGCCTGCTTGGGATTCTCTCTGTCCTTCTCTCTCTCTCTGCCCCTCCCCTCTTTGTGCAAGCTCTCTCTCTCAAAATAAATAACTTTTTTTTAAGTTTAAAAACTTGAGGCCCCGTGTGTCATTAGCACAAACACCAATGTGGGGTTTGAACTCATGAACCATGTATGAGATCATGACCCGAGACAAAATCAAGAGTCAACACTCAACCAACTGAGCCACAGAGGAGCCCTTAAATTAAAAAAAAAAAAAAAATGCTATCTCAAAAAAAGTAAAACTAAAATGTGACATCTGCATGATTACAAAATTTTGTAATGACATTTCTTTTGTAATAGCATTTCTACAACAGCATAAAGGAACTTTGCTCTGCAATAAGAATGTTATCATTAAAATAATTTCCAATGGGAAACCAAATTTCTTTGATCTATAAGAGCCAAAGAAGAAATTAATCTGATGCCTAATTGTAGCTGGAAAGTAGTTTGCTGTTGATAGGAAATAGAAAGCCAGTGAGGTCTATCCTAGGCTTTTCCTATAAGTACATCTTGGATTGTGCCTGAAGCCCAATGGATTATTATTTTGTTTGCCTCTTGGGTGGATTTTGTTTCTGAAAGTGAAAAAACAGATCTGGAAAAATGCTATTTGACTACAGTACACACAAGAGAATAAAAGGAAACCCTTGTGAAGGGGCTTTGCTTTATTCCCCACTTCTGTACTTACGTGTCCAAGAATACCATCAGACATTTTCCTTAATAGAAAACCACTGTTACAAGGGCAGAGCAATCATTTACTGCATAGGATTATTCATTTTATTTTTACAAAGCATTTTTGGTGAGACATTGCCTCAGAAAATCATTTTAACTATATTTTTTTTAAGTTTATTTATTTATTTTGAGAGAGAGAGAGAAAGAGCGAGAGAGAGAATGCGTCAAGTGAGGAAGGAGCAGAGAAATGGAGAGAGAGAATCCCAAACAGGTTCTGAGCTGACAGTGCAGAGCTTGATGTGGGGCTTGATTACTAACTGTAAGATTTATGACCTGAGCCGAAATCAAGAATCTGACAATCAACCAACTGAGACACTCAGGTACCCCAACAGAGAATTTTAAATCGCTTTGTAGAGGTATTTAAAATAATACAATTTTTATTACTGTTTTAAAAATTTGGCTATGCCCTTTATGGAATAAACCCATTCCCAAGAAAATAATTCAAGGGTCTCTTTCTAATTAATGAACTTAATTATCTATTTTCTGTCATAAAAAAAGTAATTCCATATTTGTATTTTGAAAATTATATTTTCAGTTGATTGAAAAATAAATTCAAACTATTTAAATACATGTATCCTTCTAATAATGGGTTATAAGAGATACATTAAATATTCATTAGGCTGCTAAGGCCCTATTTGTGAAAGGCTCATTCATTTCTTGGAATAATCAGAGAGGGCCTTTCCAAGTTTAGAAAAGATGTTTAATTCATTCAAAACCAACTTACCTGAAGAAAACCCCCTAAAGAGAGCTTTTAGAATTGAGGATGTTGAATTATCTCTCACTTGAGCTAAGCGAAACAAAACAATCAATTATAAGGTACTTCTGAGATTCAGTCTTTGAGTTGATCTCCAACAAATCCCTTTTCCTTTATCTTTAAAATTTTCCTAATGATTTTGGCCTCAAAGTTCAACAACTTTCTCATTCAAAAAACATTTTTTGAGCATTTATATGGTAGTGATTGCTAAAAGTTGACAATGCAAAGTAGAATAAAATCTGTCTGGTCTTACTCTCAAAGAATTTACAATATGGTGATGGGAATAAAGACATAAATTATAATGCAGTGTAATAGGCCCCTCAAGTGTAATGGAAGTAAGAGGGTGCCTAAAGGAGTAATGAAATGCAAAACAGGAGACATTTTTTTAAAAAATAGGAGACAGTTAAGCTAGATATTGAAGGATAAGTTTATTGTGTAACACATTAAGTATATTTTACCTAAATTTTCTTGCTTCCCCCTCCCCCAACTCCTCTCAAAAATCATCTCCACCAAGTGGGAATATTTCTATATCCACTTCCATTTTTCAAGCCTTCATAACCCCTTAGGAAGTAGCTTGTCTGTTTATAATCCATGCACACCAGAAGTAGATTCATCTTCCAAAATGGTTCTGATTCCATTTCTGAAAATCTTCCAGCTGTCTAGTAACTCCTGAATTCTATAAAGTTCTGAATCTTTGAATCAAAGTCGTCCATAATATGTCCATGGACTACTTTCCTAGACTCTTCTTCCATCACTATTCTACCCATGGTGGCCATTTAAAAAAATTACTATTTACTTATTCACTGTTTCCCAAACATATCCTACACTTTCACACTCCCATATTTGCATCTATTTCTTTGTCCCAGCAGTGCGGTTCATTATAATTTTCTGCAAAGATGTTACTATTGAGCACCTGGAATGTGGTTAGTACAACCAAGAAAATTAATATTTTATTTTGTTTTAATAGCTTTAAATTAAATAGACACATGTGCTCATAACTCCCATATTGAATAGCACAGGTCTATAATGTTCATTCTATCCATAAAAATCTTAACTATCCTTTAAGACAATTGTATTTATTATTCTTAAAACTTTTTTAAATTTTTATTTATTTGAGGGGGAGAGAGAGACAGTGAGCAAGTACGCAGGGGAGAGGTACAGAGGGAGAGAGAGAGAAAGAGAATCCAAAGCAGGCTCCATGCTCAGCCCAGAGACTGAGGCAGTGCTCAATCCCACGACCTGAGCCAAAATCAAGAGTCAGATGGTCAACTGACTGAGCCACCCAGGCACTCCAAGGCAGTTTTAAATATCATCTCATAATAAACTCTTTCTTCATCCCATCATTCAGAGATATCACCTCTTTTTATACTTATTTATTTGCTATATTATTTGTATTATATTTTTGGGTACCTCACTCTTCCCTCTGCTTCCAAATGTTTCTCTCCCCTCCCCAATAGTATGTAGCCCTTTGAGAATAAGATTCATTTGTGTGCCTCCTAAAACCCCTGGTAGAGTCCTGACATAATAGGACTAATAATGAATAGATTTTGAAAGATTAAAACATAAATTAAGTTCCCACTTTAAACATAGAGACGGGTTTATTCTGCTTAGTTCAAGTTAGAATAGATGATCCTAATGATTTAACATTCTTAGGTAGATCACTGAACTAGCCAATGTTTTAGATAAGTATTATACCAAAGGAGTCATCAAAAAATAACTTAAATATTTAGTTACATTTACATAACCATATAATATCCATAAAACATTTTGAAAAATAACCTTAATCCATTTGTTACCTTACTTCCATAAGTAGATGGTACATAAACAACAAGATGAGACAAAGAAGGATAGTCTTGAAGTCTTAATGTCAGAGACTGAAAAAAAAAACCCACAAATATAAAAAGCTGATTATTTCTGAGGATACGCAGAACTTAAAGCACATTAAAAGATAAATTACAAACACTTATTTTTTATTATTTGGTTATTAAAGAAACTGATTTCAAACTTTACATTCAGGACTTCATAAAATTCCCATGTTTACATTTTCAGGTCAATAATCCTGCTGAAGTCAAATTCCTAATAATTTTGTAAATATGGACTACCAAAAATATTCCCTGAACTATATCCCTTCATGTATAAACAAGTGACACTTAATACTAAATTATTTTACATAATTATTTCCAGACTATCTTTTATAACTTGTCCATTTGTTTTTTTATAACATTACAATATGATTTCTACATGATGAATGAATAAATGGATACTAAAAATAATGGAAGAGTTGCAACTTAACCTCAAATGATTCTGATCTACGCCACGCAATAAAGAGTTGCCATCTAATGATGTATATAAACATCATCTCCTGGAAGTTATTCAGCAAATGCCATGAAGACACTACAAGACTAGTAATGCACCTTATTAAATGAACATCTACTTTCAAAATTAAGACCAGATCCTATAGCTTGTATTTTGAGGAATGAATAGTTTTTTTTTTTAAGTTTATTTTTTTTTGAGAGAGCGCATGAGTAAGGGAGGAACAGAGAGAAAAGGAGAGAGAGAATCCCAAGCAGGTTCCACACTGTCAGTGCAGAACCTGATGTGGAGCTCAATACTATGAACCACAAGATCATGAGCTAAAATCAAGAGTCAGGCGCTTGATCAGCTGAGCCACCCAGGCATCCCCAAATACAATTTTTAAATCCAGTTTCTTTTTTTTCTGGAAATAGGTGTGGGGATGCAAGTAGTTATATGCGGTAACAATTTGTATGCATTAAGAATTTCTGCAGTTAACTTTGTGGAGTGTTTTTCAGAAGCACATGCATGGGCAAGTTCAACAAAGGTGTTGAATCTACAGAACTGTTAACAAGTGGCCCTCTAACAACCTGACCAGATTCACCTCTGAATGCTGATTAAACTCCTAGGCTTCACTTGGCAGGCTCAACAACAGACTTAATACATTCTATTGTAAATTAAAAGGCCTTAAAAAGGCCTCAAAAATCATAGTGACAGGCAACTGAGACTACCCAGACAAAAGGTAGATTAATTATGAAAGACTGGTTAGAAAGAACCGTAGTTACTTTGTGTAGTTATCCACACAAATAGCTTTTGTTATTTATGTGCAAGAATTTTTTCTCAAGAATTATTTTTAGGATCAGAATACTCTAAAAAGATAATAGTGCCAAAAATTTTCCTTCTAAAATTCTCATATAGTTATAATGTTAGTAGGAATGAACAGTATAATATTCATGAAATTGTTACAATGACAAATAAGATTAATAGGAAATTTGGAAATTTTTCAGTGTTTTTAGGGTAAAGTGCCCTTAATGCTGAGACAATACACACTGGAAATCAAACACCAGGCTTTGGGGAGGCTAGGCAGCTTAGTCAGTTAGGTGTCCAACTCTTGTTTTCAGCTCAGGGCTTGATCTCAAGGTCATGAGTTCAAGTCCTACACTGGGCTCCACGCTTTGATGTCAGAAACCCTCTAAGTCCTGCTGCTGTTTGCAGAGCAAAGCTATGGTGCTAAAGTATGATTAAGGCAAAATGGTGACAGGATAGTTTTCTCATATAAGTTAGGTAGGTACCTTTAGAAAGTTAATTTTTGTGTTTGTTTTCAACAATAAATCCATTTTGGTTTACCAACTTCTTGGCCTGCTGTGTTGTGTGTTTTTAAGAAACTTCTTCATTGTACCCATGATAGAAAAATTCCATGTGATTGGTATTTAAAAACTGAATTTACAAATGCTTTGCTGTACTCTATTTACAGCTCAGCCAGCAGCAATGCTAAAAGTGGTAGGATTCTCATCTGACATTGCTTTTGTTGAGATGATATAAATATGAATAAAATTCTCAAAATCTTATTAATCTTTTCAACTTGATGGCAAAATAATTTTGTGTTCTTTTTCAAATGGCTAACACACTGATTCTCATAAAAATGGAAACATTTGTTTAATAATTATAATCCTCTTCAGGTGAGAACACCTAAGATTATAGAATACTATAATCCTTGTTTTCTAAACTTCCCTCCTTCCATTCCTCCTCACTCAATAATTCAGTAGGCTTTTAATGCTGACAACCTCTCTCAGCTTTCACTCTAAAAACCAGCTGGGCCAGCTTGTTACCCTACTGTTCAGCCAGCTACTTCTTACATTTAGAAGAAACCATGTAGGGGTCTAGAACTAGATGAATACATTGTTTAATCTTTGAGATCAAACATATATGTAAGGATTTTATTATTTAAGAAGTAACTTTTTAAAAATAGGAGCAAAGTAACATCCTATCAGGTTTTTTTTTTTTTTTAATTTAGAGAGAGAGCATGAGTGGGGCAGGGGCAGAGAGGGAGAGAGAGAGAGAGAGAGAGAGAGAGAGAGAGAGAGAGAGAGAGAGAGAGAGAGAGAGAGAGAGAGAGAATTCCAAGCAGGCTCTGCAGTGACAGTGGGCTTCAAGTTACAAACTGTGAGATCATGACCTGAACCAAAAACCAAGAGTCAGACACTTAACTAACTCAGTCAACCAGGTGCTCCTCTATCAGATTTTAATTATTTACTTCCTCCTAACTCTTAAATTTGGTAGGATATCCAAATTGGAAATTCAAGGAAAGATTTATGAATGATTATCAATAGGTATGTCCTAATACTTCTGTTTTGCTTCTGCCTAGATTACGCTATAATCAGTGAGAGACATTAAAAATGTTCATATGAATCTAATCACTTTCCTATAATATTTGTCTCTTAAATACAAAGTCACAGGACTGAATATGCACAAAGTAAGGATGACCAAGGTGACAGGAAAAATCATTGCAACCATTCCAAAGTCAAGTGTGAAGTAACTTGCAATTATTCATTCTGTCATTCCTCTCTGTCAGTAAAGTTGATTATTTATACATATAAATATAAACAATCATGAACACAAATAACTAAACTGGAGTAGGAGATGACTGGGACCAACCAGATGGCTTCACTTTCTTTTTTAAAATTTCTTTATTTTAAGTTTATTTATTTATTTTGAGAGAGAGAGTGAGAGCAAGAGAGAGTGTGCACAGAGGAGGGGCAGAGAGGGAATTCCAAGCAGGCTCCACGCCATCAGCCCAGGGCCCATTGTCAGGCTTGAACTCAAGAACCATGAGACAGGAACATGAGCCAAAATCAAGAGTAAGAAGCCTAACCAAATGAGCCACTCAGGTGCCCCAAATGGCTTCACTTTCAAGTCTAAGTGAAGTACACCTTAAAAAAATTTTTTTCTTAGGGCACCTGGGTAGCTCAGTCGGTTAAGCACCACAGGACATGATCTCATGGTCCATGGGTTCAGGCCCCGTGTCGGGCTCTGTGCTAACAGTTGGCTCAGAGCCTGGAGCCTGCTTTGGATTCTGTGTCTCCCTCTCTCTGACCCTCCCCTGCTCGCGCTGTCTCCGTCTCTCAAAGATAAATAAAAAACATTAAAAAAATTAAAAAGTTTTCTTTTATGTTTATTTATTTTGGACAGAGAGAGACAGAGTTCAAGGAGGGGAGGGGCAGAGAGAGAGGGAAACACAGAATCCGAAGTAGGCTCAAGGCTCTGAGCTGGCAGCTCAGGGCCCAACACAGGCTCGAACTCAAGAACTGTAAGATCATGACCTGAGCCAAAGTCAGAAGCTTAATAGACTGAGCCACCAGGCCACCCATAAAAATACATTTTTAAAGTATAGATTTACTTGAAGACTAAAATTATCAATCCTGATATAAGATTATGGGTTATAATAAATACAATTTGGAAATTAGAATGGAGATGTTCATCAAATTTTAGAATTATTTTCCCAAGAATATTAACATTTTGTAAAAAGACTTGCTGACCTACCAGAGTTACCTAAGGAAATCACTAACAATTAAATATATCCCACAGAATACCAGATGAAGTAGAGTTATCCAAGTGCTTGACCACACAGTGATGATGAAGTTGATTTGGAAAATTACTTTACACCTCTTTGAGATGCTCACTTCCCTACTGTAGTTCCTCTCCAAAACTCAAACTATTACTCAGTTTCTATTTTAAGATAGACCATTCCAAACATGCTCTCAAATTCAATTTTAAAAATTTACCTAGCTCTTGGTATGATGCAATAATATACAGAAATAATTTATTTTTAAAATTATTTTATTATTTATTTTTGAGAGAGAGAGAGAGACAGAGTGTGAGTGGGGAGGAGCAGAGACAGAATACAAAGCAGGTTCCAAGGCTCTGAGCTCCAAGGCACATCAGCATAGAGTCAGATGTGGGGCTCAATCCCACAAGTCACGAGATCATGAACTGAGCTGAAGTCAGACACTTAACCAACTGAGCCACCCCAGCGTCCCTAGATTTAATTTTATTTAGAAAAGTGTTAACTTATAGTTTTTACCTCTGAAAGTTAAAAAAAAATTCATGTTATTCTCCATTAAATATGTTACCAGAGAAATATTTCTAAAACATATGTTAGCAAATCTCAAGTTTACTTAATACCTAAATGAATTTATAAAAGACCATACTCTAAAATGCCTATAGTCTCAAGTCTTTTTAGTATTTTTTCACTGGATATTAAAATTCTAAAGCCATAATTTACCTTAATTGTTGGCAGCAGTTCAGCTTTCCATGATAAATCAATTCCTTGCCGGCTTTGAAATGAATATGAAAATATAATTAAAGGAGAAATATATTAAAATGCTATATGTTATAAATAAACTTCAGAGGAAAAATAAACCAGCTACAGACCTACCAGTGAAAGTTCTAATGAAGCTATGTCCAGTAGATCTAATCCAATATACTCTTATCTATGCAGCCCTTTTGGGTACAAAAAAAATTTTTCCTAGCAACTATTTCAATGTCTGCAAATATTATTGATGTTAATTCCATTTATTTTCCATTTTAAAATCAATACTATAACTTAGTATAGCAGCAAAATGATTTTAACAATGTATGAAGCTATTTTAAAAAGTGTGGTGTGATTTGTGTCATTTATACTGAGAAAAATGAACAATCAAGACCCTTACGTTCAAGACTTACCACGTAGAAGTGCTATTTATGCAGCCAAATATCCAACTATTTGTATCCTGTTGAAAATAACACAAAGTACAGAAAATAATTACATAAAATAGGCAGCTTTAACATTTTACTGTTATATTTATAGGGTTAGTAGGCACAATGGAAACCTAAAATAGCAACTTGTGGTTTAGAAACATTTCCAAGCATTTTCAAAATCATATAGGTCAAGGGTAGGCAGAGAAGTCTGATGTCAACATAGATAGGTAATCAAGTAACCTAGAACAGCAGTAAGAGAGTGACCTCTGCACAACATATTGCCTAAGTAATTCTAATTTTTGAACCAACAGTTTTCGAGTTCCCCGATGCCCCTACTTTAATTAGGTAGTTACACAGTAAGTAACCTATATTTTAAGTAAAAATAGAAGAATGACACCTAGAGGTGTACTTTTATAAAAACAGGAAAAATAATCCAGAGCCAAGTAATTAAAAATAGCAATTACTCTAAGTATAGTTTGTTAGTTTATCATTCAGTACTCATTTATTCAGCAAAACTTCTATATGATTGAGAATGTGTTTGGGTTGAAGTACAACTGGAAGGGCTCAAGACAAAAGCTCGTTATCACTTTCTCAGGGTAGCAGGGGAATGCTGCAGAGATGACAGTGATACTTTAACAATATTATATATTTATCGTCAGTAGTTTATCAGCAGTATGATCAAAGACCAAAGGAAGTAGTAAGAGCAATGTTCCAAAATGTGATGATCCAACTACTGAAATCCTACAGCAAGGTATAAGAGGATTAAAAACACTGCTCAGATAGCTATATAAAATTTGCCTTAGTAAACAAAGAGGACAATAAGAAAGAAATGAATCCCTTCATTCAACCAATATTTATAAAGTCCAGTCTAGAATGGAATATATATGCTAAGCTTTCAAGGAAAATGATGAATGAGGCAGACACAGTCTCTGCCCTTATGGAGCGTAAATACAATTTCAAGACATTTCCCAAGAATACAGAAAAGAAAGCGAAAAGGGAACAAAAAAACAATGTGGTATCTGTCTGCTCTTCACAGCTGGCAAAATACTTATGTGAACTTCTTTATCAGCTACCTGTTTCCCAGAAAAATGTAACATTAAAAAGGCAAAAAAAAGAAAAGAAAATCTGCGTAGCTTAGACAAGGAAATTCTAGAGAGCTCTAAGGATCCAACCCACTTTTGTAATGGGTTTTTGCAGGGGGCCTACCCTAAGATAACCCTTATATGAAAGTTGCCAATATTCAACACTATTTATACTTTAGTGTATAGTGAATTCTGACTTATTAACAAACTGAAAAAGTATTATTCAAGCCCACCCTAAAACATCATGATTTATAATTTATAAGGTGTCAAAAGAACAATTTCAGGTCACCTAGTAAGCATCCCTAACTCAATTAATTATAAAAATTATATAAAAATCTTAGAAAAAGTCACTCAAGAAATGCCAACTAATTCCCAAGGTATACAGAAAGAAAAATGCTACTTGATGATAAAATTTATAGCTCTAAAAAGAAATCTATCTACAGTAAAACAAAACAAAACAAAAAACAATACTCTCAATAGCTGCTAAACTGTTAGGTGAAAAATTGATTAAGGACTTTA
Organism: Suricata suricatta; assembly: GCF_006229205.1. Lineage (NCBI taxonomy): Eukaryota > Metazoa > Chordata > Mammalia > Carnivora > Herpestidae > Suricata > Suricata suricatta. The sequence continues at coordinate 36,903,791 of NC_043702.1, read as the reverse complement.
TAAAAGACTTATGCTGATACCATCTGACTCCACTGATAAGTCTTTAGGTCACTAAAGTGGGACAACCAAATATTATAGATCTTCGGATAAGTACAGAGTTCTACTTATAGAACATATTTGCCACAAAAAAAGATAATTAATTAAAAATTAATCAAGATTCTTAATCTAATTTATAGAAAACATAAGGGATAGAAATACATGTGAAATGATACCACAAGAGGGGCACCTAGGTGGCTCAGTTGATCAAGCGTCTGACTTCGGCTCAGGTAATGATCTGAGTTCGTGAGTTTAAACCCTCCATGCAGAGCCTGCTTTGGATCCTCTGTCTCCCTCTCTCTACCACACTTATGCTCATGTGTGCTCTCTCTTTCTCTCTCTCTCTCTCTTTCTCTAAAATAAACAAATATTGAAGGACCTGAATGTGAGACAGGAAACCATCAAAACCCTAGTGGAGAAAGCAGGAAACAGCCTCCTTGACCTCAACCACAGCAATTTCCTTCTTGACACATCCCCAAAGGCAAGGGAATCAAGAGCAAAATTTAACTATTGGGATCTCATCAGGATAAAAAGCTTCTGCACTGCAAAGGAAACAATCAAGAAAACTAATAGGCAACCGACAGAATGGGAAAAGATAGTGGCAAATGACATATCGGATAAAGAGCTAGTATCCAAAATCTACAAGGAACTCACCAAACTCCACACCCAAAAAATGAATAATCCAGAGAAAAAATGGGCAGAAGACCTGAATAGACACTTCTCCAAAGAGGATATCCAGATGGCCAACAGACATATGAAACGATGCTCAGTGTCACTCATCCCGTCAGGGAAATACAAATCAAAACCACACTGAGATACCACCTCACACCGGTCAGAGTGGCTAAAATGAACAAATAAAGAGACTATAGATGCTGACGAGGATGTGGAGAAATGGGCACCCTCCTACACTGTTGGTGGGAATGTTAACTGGTACAGCTGCTCTGGAAAGCAGTGTGGAGGTTCCTCAAAAAACTATCATTAGAACTCCCCTATGACCCAGCAATAGCACTGCTGGGGATTTACCCACGGGATACAGAAGTGCTGATGCATAGGAGCACAGGCACCCCAATGTTCACAGCGGCACTTTCTACAATAGCCAAATCATGGAAAGAGCCTAAATGTCCATCACCTGATGAATGGATCAAGAAGATGTGGTTTATCCATATAATGGAATACTACATTGGCAATGAGAAAGAATGAAATGTGGCCATTTGTAGCAAAGTGGATGAACCTCTAGGGTGTCATGCTAAGCGAAATAAGTCAGGCAGAGAAGGACAGATACCATATGTTTTCATTCACAGGTCTAACAGGAAAAACTTAACGAAGGACCATGGGAAGAAGAAGAGGGGGGAAAGAGTTTAGGAGAGGGAGGGAGGCAAATAATGAGAGACTCTTGAATACTGAAAACAAACTAAGGGCTGAAGGGGGAGGGGGAAACAGAAAGGGGGTGATAGTCATGGAAGAGGGGACTTGTGGGGAAGAGCACTGGGTGTTATATGGAAACCAACTTGATAATAAACTATAAAAAACAAAAAACAAAAAGAATAAATATTTTTTAAATGATCCCACAAGAATACAGTCAGCTAGGGGAGCCTGGGTGGCCAGTTGGCTGAGCGTCAGATTCTTGATTTCAGATCAGGTCATGATCTCATGGTTCCTGAGATTGAGCCCTTGTGTTGCGGGGGAGGGGCAGGAGGCTCTCTCTCTCTCTCTCCCCACCTCACCCTCACTTGGCTCTCTCAAAATAAATAAACTGAAAACAAAAATACAGTCAGCGAAACGCAGAATATGGGAATTCTGTAGAACATATAACCTATTTTTTTAAATGAAGAAATGGCAGAAGTGGGGGTAGTGGCCGTTATAAAAGAGACAGAATCCATGAATCAAATGCGATATGTGTACTTTTTAGATTCTGATTCAAATAAACCAACTTAGAATTAACTGAACAAAAGGAAAATTGAACATGGACTGGATATCACATGACATTAGACATTAGTAATTAATTTTATTGGATGAAATAATGGTATTATAGTAACATGCACAATTCTTATCTGTTAGAAAAACGTATTAAAGTATTTAAGGAAGAAATAAATAAAATGCCTAGAATTTGCTTTAAAAATGCTTCGGTCAAAAAAAATGAGGAAAGGATAAATAATGGCAATGTTGTTAAAGCTGTGTGATGATTATGTGAGATTTCATTATCATATTCTACTTCTACATGATTGAAAACTTCTACAATACAAATTGAAAAGATTTTTAAAATTTACTACATGACTTTATGCTAATTAATACCCATGAAGCTTAATTACAGAAAAGGGATTCTCCAATAAACCAAATGGATAATTTGAACTTTGGCAAGGATTTTTCTCAATATAATACTAACACTGTGATTTGGAATTTAGTATTTAGTTTGGATACATTAAGACAACAGTCTAAGGCCAAGATTCTCCCAAGACAAACTGCCCAAACAGATTTTAGGCTAAGAGATGCTAGTTTCTGTGAGAGATGCAAAACTCTGGTCATACCACTAAAATTAGTTTCCATTAGCACCTAGCCCACAATGCTTGCTTATACTTTTCCAAAGATTTTACAATCTTTCCGAAGATAATACAATGACAATCTTTCCAAAGATCATACAATTTACCAACACAGTGACATATGAGATTCTAGTTCTAAAGAATACAAATAATCCAACAAAAGGGAGAAAAGGAAATAAATTATGCACAGATAAAGTGATCCTGGGAAATGCAAAAAAAAACTTTTTCTCAAAAAAGAGGGAAAAGAACTCAAACTGGGAAACAAGTTTCTGAAAGTAAGAAAAGTTGATAAATTATTAAATTATTACTTAAATATTCCTAATATAACAAAGGCATGCTATAGCATCTAACACATTTTTTTACAATGCCTAAATTATTAAGTACTCATTAAAAAGAAATAAGTAAAATAATCACTTTGTTAACTCTAGGTCTCAGTAACACTGTAACAAAAAGTTAGTATTTTAGAAAATGTTTAGTATAAAAAAACCTGTAATTTTAGTATGGTAGCCAATGGAAAAACAATGTTTACTTCATATAGAACAGTTTTGCTTAAATATAACTTTCTTTAAAATACTAATAGAATTTTAGAATTAAAGGAGATTTAAACTGAATTACTTCATCCTAAGTACAGTGAAAGTAAGTCAGAAAAAAGGGGGAAAGACTAGAGTCAAGAGTATAAATTCATAGTAAATTATCAAAGGAGCATGGATTAATATTTTTGAATAAAAAATATTCAAAGCTCTGTTCCAGACAAATATTTTTCAACTTATCAGATTTAATTAATAGCTCATAGCTAACGAGATCTATTAGATATTAGTCAAATCTTTAAAAACCTAAACTTTTAAATTTATATAAAATGTACCAATTATCTTACCAGCATAGTGCTCTGACAATATACATGAGTGTAGATTTTTCTATGATTTGCAAGAGGAAATGTAAAATATGTCTTATCAGATTCCTAAAAAAAAAAAGGGAAACATAATAAAACTATTAAGAGAATAGATAAACTCATCATTCAAATATCCAGATAAAGGAATAAGTAATTATAGTTTTATCATTCTTGGTGCTGTTAAGAACCAATATTCTAGGAGTGGGAAGATGTAAGACAGATGTAAGATAGGGGTTTCAAGTACCCTGTAGTCCTGAATTTGTCCTGGAAGTATCAGTATAAATTAATTTTTTTTGTTTGTTTGGGTTGGGATTTTGGCCTTATGATCAGGATAAAATACATTTCTTAAGTCTGTCCATTGAAAAGGCCTACAAATGCTAACCTGCAAGTCATAAACATCTCTGATGCCCAAATTATGGTTTTTAGACACCAAATAATATTGAGAGTTCCTTAGAGAAAAAAACAATTCAAAGGCCGGGGCAGGAAATGTGCAAATGAACTCAAATATTTTCTCATACTAGATAGGGAAGAAACTATCAAAGACAACTAAAGAGTAGCTTGATCAAAAAGATTCAGAAGCCTAACTTGAAATGCCTTCCACTGGTCAATGATAAAACAATTTTAATAGTTTAGATGGAAATATAAACATGTTTAAAGTGTGAGTTCATAATAATACTAGTATAATAATACTAGAAGAAAAACCCCCAAAACCATTTATGATCACTGATGGAGGAGCTTTCTGAGCCAACTTGCTATTCTGAAAACCAGGAAATCGAAGAGCCAAAGTTCCAAGCAATTATAATTTTTTCCATTTGTGATATGTTTCCCTTCTGATAAATTTAGATGAGAAATTTCCCAATACAGTGCTCCACTTAATAAAGAAAAAATAATCAAATTAGAGTGTCACCATTTTTGTATTCCCATAAATGAATTAATGACTCTGGGCATTCTTCATCAATAGCTGCTAACATCACAAAAAAAGAGTCCAGCCAAAACAAAAGCTGAATCTGATCAAGCAACTGAATCTGATCCATAAACAAAGTCACAGAAAAAGAATAGACAAAGGAATATATAAATGACACTAAGGGAATGCAATCAGCAAAAAAAGACTGTGTAAAACTCTATAGGACAAATGACTTGTTTTTTTTTCAACAAATAAGCTGCAAGGAAAGAAAAGGGGTAGAAGTATGGGAGATTAAAAGAGGAATAAGAGACATATCAACAAATGACAATATGAGGATATTATTTGTACCTTCATTTAAACAAAGTGAGAAACAAAAATATTTGACAATTATGATAAAAGTGGATAACTGAACACTAACTAGATATTATTAAGGAATTTTCATTAAATTGTTTTAATGTGAGGAAATATGTAGTTATCTTTTTAAAAGAGTCTAACTTTTAAAGATAAATACTAAAATATTTTTGAAAAAAGTAAAAAAAAATCCACTGATGGTATACTTACATTGTAAGCCACATGGGTCCATTTGGATACTTTTACTGGAACCCAGATAGATGTCCCTAAGGTAAAGTAAACTAATTTGTTTGCCTTGTTTTTGAAATAGTAAACAATTTCTCTTACTAAATGCTCATGAAATATACTTTTTTTGAAATACTTCTCAATTACAGTAGGATTTGAAAAAGAAGTTATTTCCTGAACAATGCCTATTTTAAAATAAAAATCCAGTAACATGTTATCTATATGCTCATCAGCAACTAGCATGCACATCAAGGAAAGCATCTTAAATTTATCTGGTGTCTTTACCTCTAAGAAAGTATCAATAAATAGGAAATAAATTATTTCATTTTCCAAACTGAGTATGACAGGTAATTTATTAACAGCAAAAGATATGCAGCAAAAGAAGACTGAAAAATTGACTGATATGAAAACCTAAGTTAAGATTAATTATTTTATGTGACTGTCAGAATGGAGACATTTAACTCTATCTTTAAATTTTTCTCCTTATCATATTATTTTTAGGACAAAACTTTTAAGAGCAACATCTTATAAATTGTTTTTCTACTTTTTCTCTTCCTTTGGAACCTCATAAGAAACTATCATAGAAAAATTAATAAGATATAGTAGGATTAGAGTACCTGAAATATCAAAATTTCAAAGACTTTGTCTGCTAATAATTTACCAAAAAATAATAATAGAAACTTGATTTAAAATAAAAAAATGTTATTACCACCAACCTGTTAAGTCAGAAATTATTGCCGGATTCTCCTCAAAACGTTTTGCTGGGTGTCTTATAAAGTGGTGATTCAAAACTGACAATTTCTTCTTGGGATTTTGAGTTATCTAGTAAGAATAATGATACATTCTGCATCTTTTTGTATCCACTGCGATAGTTCAATAAAACTTTGCTTCAAATAATAATGGTAAGAGCCAACGGTTACTTACTCTGGGTCAGGCACTATTCTAAGTACTTACTACCTTATTAACTCATTTAAGCATCATAAGAGCTCTAGGAGATAATAACCATTATATCTGTGTTTTTACAAAGAAACCAAAGCACACAGAAACTAAGGAACTTGCCCAAGGTCACACTACTATTCAGAGTCTGGGTCAGGCAGTCTGGCTCCAGAGCCCATGATGTTAACCATTATGCAACAGTGCCTCTCAAGTAACAGTTAAGAATAAAACATACAAAGGTGTATCGAGTCAGATGACAACTTAAGAGATCCTCAAGACTAGTGATTCCAACACACTAGTTTCCAAACTCAGGCCAGTGTCAATCCCACAACAAAGAATTCACTGGTCATTAGAGAAAATATGAATTGCCAACTGCACTTCCTTGGAAACTGCTTGCCTCTACTCTGCCCTACTTACTTTCTTGTGTCTAAATATCCTTTCTTTCATGAAATGAAAATGAGAGCAGAAAATAGGATTTTTTTATTGTCTGTTTCAAATATCATAGCACAATAAATATCTACAACTTTACACCAGTTCTACCTTAAAGAAAAAAAAACTACTGAGCATAAAATCCATTTAGAATCTACCACTATTCAATTCTGTAGTTTAAGCACTAAGGCCCTGAGAGGTAAGTGATTTTTCTCAATGACATAGTGATAGGATGAAAAAGAAATGACAGTGAGGACCCACATCTAGCAAGTCATTTCAATCCCTTAGGAAATCACCTTTTGCTTGGATATTTCTAACTTGTTCTTGTTACATTCCAATTTTAACAATTCTTATGAGGAGAATGTTCTGCCATATCTGATTCCTTGTTACTTTGACATATTAATTTAGGGGTTGGCCCTTCAAGAAGTTGAAGATCAATAAAACATTTCTTTACAGATTAAACAATTTCAAAAGAAAATCAAGTGTTTTTCATAGAATTATTTAAACCCTTTACCACTCTCTGACTCCCTTCCCTGGATAAACTCAAGTTTGTTAATGTCCTCCTTATAATACAATATACAAAATAGAATATAGTTCTTTGGATATCATAACAGTAGAGGACACTGAAATTTTATCTTCATTGATGCAAACTCAGTACTTTAATAAACTCAATATAATATAAAACTCTCACTTTTTTTAAAGCAGTCACATCTGTTTGCAACAATTATAAGTAATAAATAGGCCTTTCTGCCAAAAATTTTAGTTAAGTCAGGACTCTCCCATCCTAACTCACTCTAGGGAATCCATCCATTCATAAGTTTTCAGCTATGTCTTTTTTTTTAAATTTTTAAATGTTTATTTATTTTTGAAAGAGAGACAGAGCATGAGTTGGGAAGGGGCAGAAAGAGAGGGAGACACAGAATCTGAAGCAAGTTCCAGGCTCTGAGTTGCCAGCACAAAGCCCAACACAGGGCTTGACCTCTCAGACTGCAAGAGCATGACTTGAGCCAAAGTTGGACGCTTAACTGACTGAGCCACTCAAGCGTCTCTGAGCTAGGTCTTTTATGATAACCATCAGAAATTATTCTCTAATTCTGACTCCTTCGTACCACATGTTTGGGACTAAAGAAAGGTAGCAATCATATCCTAACTTCTTATTGCCTAATATTTAGCCCAGTCTATTACATGTAGTGAGTTTGGGAAATAGAACTCAGTTTCATATTTTGATTCTTAGCAATATTAGTTACCAAATACTTTTCATTTGTCCTTTAAAATGAGTCTGTAAAATACTTATCTATCCAGAATTATAACTTATTACACACTAGTATTAAAGTTTTCTCATCTCAAGATTTAATCAAAAACAAGATTTACATTAGTTTTATATAGTGTGTTAACTATAGTTCAATTGAAAAAATAGCTTTATGTACATTTTTTAAGGATTAAACCTCTCTGTGATATTATTGTTATTCATGGGCTGAAATGGGGTTTTTCCCTAAGCCTACCAAATGTCATTCCAAATACAACCTGGTCTTGCAATTTTAAGGGATTCTATTACTGTACCTAGTTGCACTCTCTCAAACAAACTAAAAAACAATGACCATAGTTAAGACTCACAATTAAAACAAGGTTGAAAAACTGAAAAATGTTTGCATTCCATGACCAATTCAGTGTTAATGCTATAAAGCTGATTTACTTTAATAAATATGCTAACTTAACTATAGTATCATGTGGCATAAAATGTAGTAAAATACAACAATCTAGGTTTCCCTTTTTGGGGGGGTTTCTCTCTTTTATTGCAGTTTCAGGAGAGAATCTATTAGTAGTTCTGCAGCTTTCTGAAAGGTTAAGGAAAAAACACAAATACTAACCCACTTCCAACAGAGAAGGCAAAAGAGCAAAGTTCTAAACACAATGAGGAAAGCATTACCTAGAGATCTATTGAGAAAGAGGCCACACATACTAGTCTCTCAAAGAATTGGAGCCTTCAAGGGAAAGAATCCAAAAATATCTGAGCTGAATACTTTGTCATAATGAAGAAAACTACCTAATACACAAGGAACTTTTTCTCCAAAAGAAGCCACAACCATAGTTCTCAAAACACATTTCTATAAAACAGTGAAGGACTCCAGTGAGGTTTAAAAAATGGCTGCTTTAAGATGAAAAATAGCAGTATGTTCCCAATTCATAGAAAAATATGTAATTTCATTCCCTGAATTTTGCTGGAATTCTTGGTGTCCACTACTATATACATGCTGGCAGACAAGATATGGATGAAAAAGCAATACTATAAAGGGCACTGTGACTTCCAGGTGTCCTGCTAATTGAACAACTTAGAAAATCACTAGCCTAGAGAGTTTATAAGTAAAATTTCATTACAGAAAAGGTTCAGCTTCTAGAAGTACATAATTTAAGTTTTGGCCAGAGTGGGTTATTCAATGAATTCAATGATAGGAATACCATTTCCTATCAGGAAGGTAAAGATGGTTTTTTAAAAAAATTAAAAATGTCTAGTAAGCTAGATCATGAAGTCTATAACATATTACTAAGGAAAAAAAAGATAGCTTGTAGTAAGTATTTTCCTTAAAGTTAAAAGGGTATATATCAAAATTTAAACAAGTAAAGGGGAAGAACTGGCGGGAAGATTTAAAGTATCCTATCACTATTTCACTTTCATTGCATTCAATTATTAATAGTGATCAAAGTATTATCAGATAAAAATAAAGATATTTCTATTTTGAAACTAATTACAGTTGATATAACATAAGGCTTCTACTTTTATGAAAGTAACAAAAAATATATTAAATCTATCTCTGCTGAGGGGTGCCTGGGTGGCTCAGTCGGTTAAGTGTCCTACTTGGGCTCAGGTCATGATCTCACGGTTTGTGAGTTCAACCCCCAAGTCAGGCTCTGAGCTGTCCTGCTTCAGATTCTGGGTCTCCCCCTCTCTCTGCCCCTCACATGCTCACCTCTGTCGCTCTCTCAATAAGAAATGTTAAAAATTTTTTTGAAAAAAATAACCATCCCTGCTATAACAAAGGCTTTTACTTTACTAAATATTTAATATTAGAAATACATACTTGTTTAGTATCAGCATCAATAAGATCAAAGAATGCTCGAATTGTAGTCAACTGTAATTGTTTACACCTAAAGAATAAAGTTATAAATGAAACTTTCTTTAAAAATACACTTTTGATACAAACATGCACAATTCTATTATTTAATGGAATATCTGCGTTTCCTTTACTGTTCTAAACTCTAAAAGTATTTAACAAATCATTATTATCAAGTATATATCTTAAAGTTGAAACATAAAAATAAAGCAAATTAAATCTTCCTGGAGGTTTGACAGTGGAATTATCAGAGTCCTTATGTTTCCCCGACATCTCGTCTGTCCCAGCTACAGACAACCATCTGCCCCACCTTTATATGCCTGAACTGTTGTGCTTCTTGCAGATACCACTGACTGCACAGCCAGAGGAAAGTAAAAAGAGAATCTGTAAGCCAAAGCATAGAGAGATAAGATAACTAGGGTCTACATATTTCTTACTCTTATTTGATCTATTTACATAATGGATAAAACCAACTCCTACTTGGTTTTCCATGTACTGGTCTAGAATAGTCAGTGCTATACTATTCAAGTTTCTGAGTTTGGTGACTGGACAAGAGGTCAGAGGTCCTATAGCAAATAACTTTGATTTTGGTAAATTATGATAAACTCTAAAATTTTGATATTTGAGTCTAGCTTCATTTGAGACTGATGCTATTGGTTTGTTTAAGAAATGATTTTATAAGTTGTCAAAGGAACCTTGGTCAAACTGAGACAAAAACCAAGGTTAGTGTTCTAGGTACTTAAGTCAATCTTTCTCCCATACTTTATTTTTGGATACAGTTCTAATTAATGCACTTATGAGGAAAAAGGAGCACCACAAATCACTAAGTTAAGTTATATTAACTTACCACACAATGGAGAGGTGGTCTGTTGAGACCCAGGTCTTAGGCACTGCCGAACTCTAAAAGGACAGGAAAAAAAATCCAACTTAAGAAAAGCACATTTGTTATTCTCCAAAAGGTCTGAAATTCTCATAAGCTAATATTTAGAAACATGTAAAATTAGTTTCACTATTTCATGATGTACAGACATATTTAAATAATGTATTCTTATAAAAAGCGATCCAAAAATATTAAGGTAGTTCCTGCATAAAAATCATTCTGTCATTACTCCTTAGTCAAGCTTAAATTATCCTTTAAAAATTATTAACGTATCCAAGGAGTCCTTAATGAAGTTTAAGGTCTAATTCTATTACTCTATTAAGAGGCTGAGTTTATGATTCTTTAATAAATCACAATTATTTTAGTAATTTTAGTTCTGGCTAGACTATCCCTTGATAAATTCAAAGATATTACTTCTTAATCAGGTGTGCTTAAATCTACCCAGACTTGGGGAGATTTTTCAAAATAAACATGCCTGATCACAATACCAAAACTATTAAATCAGACTCTTACAAGTAGGGCCCAGGGTTATTTATTTTGAAAAAAAAAAAATCCCTTGATTAGTATATACTACTAGTTAGAGACAGAATAGCAAAAGGCTCCTAAAAAATATAACTATTTGAAGACAGCTTCCTGACAATGGCACAGTACCCCCTTCAAGAACTAGGGTCTCCTTTTCATACCAGGTAATGACTTCCTTCCCTGTGAATAGCATCTTATATACAATGGGGAAACATTAAGTAAAGCTGATTATTATTTTTCGCAGTCTCTCTCTTTGCATTCAAGAAAGGGTTGCATACTGTCAGCCTGGGTCACTTAATGGAACTCCTTCAAAAACCTCCCAACAACTTAAATACATACTTAGGGTAGTTATAGGAGGAAATATCAATCTGTATAGTGTTTTTAGTGCCAGTATCTGTGTGAGTGTAAATCACAGCATTTCAGCATACCTTACTAATAAAATCGCGGTCTCTAACTTAATTTTTCTAGTTCCAGTGGATGTAAATGTCAATTAGCTATTTTTGAGATGATAATTAAAAATGGTTACTTCTTAATAATTGTTTTTAAAAGTAAACATACATGTAAATATATAAAAGTCTATAAACTATTTAGGGACTAAAATACTAAATAAAATTCAGGCAATAACCAGCTTTGGGAAAATTCCATTAAGAAGTAAAATATTTTCATCAGAGATACAATTATAAGCTCCTCAAACAACAAATTATCAAACGCATTAGAAAAGAGGGACACAGACACACAGACACAAACACAAAGAAACCAAAGTTCTTTAAAAGACAAGCTGCAGGATAGTACACCAATATAGCATCATGCTCCAATCAAGTCTAGGAAATAATACATCCAATTTTATATGACTAAAACATTTATTTACTAAAGAGTTGATATTTTGTGTTTTGAGGACGCCAAGCAAATATCTGCCCAAAGCAATCAACATCAAATAACAAGATTCATACTAATAATGAGGTCTGAGAGATTTTCTAATTTAGTTTCAAAGCTATTATATGGTTATATCACCACTCCTCCAGTAATAAGAAAATGGTGTGTAATTGCAGAATGGCTTAATAATTTTTGTTCTATGTGTGGCAAGTATTCAATAATACTTGTTCAATAAAGGAACAGTAATCTAAGATGGGGCAATAGAGGAACTGAGCAAGGGAATATTTGAGAAGAGAATAACCATGAAACAAAGCACAATCTCCTGAAAAGCAAAAGAACTCTATCGATTTTTTTGAATTAAGTTATATGGGGTGCCTGAATGGTTCAGTTGATTAGGTGTCTAACTCTTGATTTTGGCTCAGATCTTGAATTAAAGGTTCATGAATTTGAGCCCCACATTGGCCTCTGGACTAACAGCACTGAGCCTGCTTGGGATTCTCTCTCCCTCTCTCTCTGTCCCTCTCCTGTGTCTACTCTCTCGCTCTCTCAAAATAAATAAACTTAAAAAAATTATTTTAAAAAAAGAAATTAAGTTATATTTGGAGATGATGTGTAGTATACACATGTATACATACTACATATAATACCTACATATTGTGTAGAGTTAAAAAGTTAACTGAAGATTTCAAGGTAAAAAATATAAGAAATAATATAAATCCTAAAAAAAAAAAACTTGAACTCACGTTACTGTATCCCAGTTAAAGACCAAATACTTGGTGTCCTAGCAGGGAAGTATAATTAGCAATTGAATCAATGAGGGTTCTGTTTTACTATCAAAGCTACTTTTTTAATTTTAAAATTGGTAAACTTTAGGGCACCTAGGTGGCTCAGTCAGTTCCACTCAGTTCATGACCTCACAGTTTGTGGGTTTAGGCCCCACATTAAGCTCTGTGCTGACAGCTCAGACCCTGGATCTGGCTTCAGATTCTGTGTCTCCCTCTCTCTCTGCCCCTCCCACCCCTCTCCCCCCCGCCCTCTCTCAAAAATAAACATTTAAAAAAAGAATAAAAAGAAATAATTGCATATGTTAAAAAAATAAATTGTATAAAAAAGAGAATAAAAAGAATAAAACTGGTAAACCTTTATTCAAGTTTAACACTCAAGAGTATGTGATACGCTTGATATTCCACTTCCATTGTATACAGCACACCACTCAGATGTAACAAGAGGCCCTTGGACTTCAGTCTGCAAATTCTCATAATTTAAACCCTACCAATGGGTATTTATTTTGAACAAGAAACAATTATTCTTACAAGCCACTTTCACAAATAAGTCATTTTCACAAACTTTCTAAGGTCCTTTTCACTTTCTGTGGACATAAGCACGTATGCCTCTGCCTTCCCAACATAGTCATTCTTTTATATTCTGTCTCTCTCACACACCAATGTGCATACACACACACACACGGCACTACACCAACTCAGTAGTCATTTTCAAGCAAGTACATATTTTTCCTTTCATATCCCACTGTATCCATCCTGTTACTATTTCAGTAGAATCTTAGAAAAAGATTACCACAACAGATAAGGCACTGGTATGATGGCTTAATTTTGGTAGAAAAGTCAGTCCTGAACGAACTTGGTAATCCCGGAATCCTCCAGCTACAGAAAGTGTGGTGAAATTTATGTGTCTAGCATTTAGAATCCAATAGTTGTTTACAGTCATATAAAAATCTGGTAAGAAATAAAGACACATTAAAAATTAGTAATCATTTCCTGCAACAGTAAAGTATTTATGATACTAATACTAAACTGAATTTGTTTAAACCATACTGAATTGCCTATAAACAATGTTATTCACATTTCTCATTTTTTAGTAAAATCAGTATCTTTACACAGTCTGTTTTTCCATTAAATCAGACTACAAATACTGAGTTGCTAAAGATCTCAAAAAAGAAAATAGATATCCAACCTTTATTAGTTGTGACAAGTCCAAACACAAACAAGTCTCTACATTCCACAAAGATGCTGCTATATCATGAGCTGCACGGTGTAATAAGGAGAAACCCCCAAAATTCTACCAAAGATAAAGTTCACTATGCTGAACAATTGTAGATCTTCCTAATCATGGCAGTTTGAGAGATTAGCAGCTCTCTACTGTGGCCAGTTACCACCATACAAAGTACTACTTAAGTGCTTAAAATAAAATCAGGGCAACGACAATCATTTTAGTCTTGGGATTCAATGCTGCTATGGAAAAATCTAAGGGTTAAGAAGGTTCTACTCATGATGCACCTGAGTGGCTCAGGTGGTTGCCATCTGACTCTTGATTTTGGCACAGGACATGATTTCACAGTTTGTGAGATTGAGGCCCACACTGGGCTCTGTGCTGACAACATGGAACCTGCCTGGGATTCTCTCTCCCTCTCTGCCCCTCCCCTACTTGTGTGTCCTCTTTCTCTCTCTCAAAATAAATAAATAAACTTAAAAAAAAAAAAAAGAAGGTTCTACTCATTTAGTGTAAGTAACAAGTAGCTCAGTGGAAGAATCTACAATTTTTCTACTTTATCCATGGAAGATGAAAAAAATATAGTGTCAAAGATTTGAGGTCAAGGCAGGAGAGTTCTCATTTTCGTTCCTGATTATCAAAACTTAATGTGTTTTTATCTTTGCATTTGATCCTATTGAGGGCTTTAAACATTTTGACACAGCAAACTCCCCCCATTAAAGATTTCAGCAGTATTTACTTAGAATATGACTAAGCAGGCCCATTCCTAACATCTGCAGGTCCTGGGACAAGAGTATTGAGGTATACATTCTATATGTCTAAATATTTAAAAGTAAAAATTCCAGCTAACAAACTGTTAAATCAACTATCTCTGCCTACCTTGACAAATACGTATCTTTAAAATAACCTGGAGGGCCAAGATGAAATTACAAGTTCCAGGATACCTCAGAGACGGACACTAGACTATGATAGCATAGGAAGAGCAGATCTAGGACTCATCACTGTACTTTATCATCTCCTCTTCCCATCCCAATTTCATCCTGCACTACAAGGATGAAAAATATCCAAGCTCTATCTGTATCTCATGCAGAGCCAACCCTTAGCCACAACTCAAGCTTATCCACCTGCCCTCACAAGAGTTCCAGGTAAGATGTGCACATAGGCCATGAAGAAAAGTCTGGAGGTGGGGTTACATGGATCATGGTCCAGAAGTAAAGGCACAGCTACAAGTAGAGAGCCTGCTTGGCCTATATACTCCTTACCTTGTGGGGGATGGCAGTGCCAGGTCAAGGACCTCTAAAGTTCAGAGCCCGTGCACAGCTTCCATTCCCTATGGAAGGGCATTATTTCCATCAAGTATTAACAGGGAATGCAATTCGGGAGGACATATGGGTTTCCTAAAAACCTAAGATCTGCCACACTTTGAACTTTTGTTTTTTCATTCTAATTTTGGTTTATTGAAATATGAAATAAATACAGAATAAATAAGAAAGAGGGTTGCCAATTACTGGAAAGGGACCATGACTTTAAGAATTACTTTCAGCCTGAACCTTTTAGAGACAGACCATCACTAGCCTTCAAAAACAGTAAAATTGGACTCTTTTGAAAGCTCTTTCCTCAAAGAGTTTTTTAAGATGTATTCTGAGTAATTCTAATTTAACATACATGGCTCATCCACATGAAATGTAATTTTAAAAGTTCTCAATTGTGGTGACAAGTATTGGGACTATGCCTTTGAATTTTTTTCTAAATCTATAGGTCATTTGTAATTGTTAGTATTATTAAAGCAAATTTAAGCAACTTCGCTAAAACTAAAAAATTATACTGAAAGATTTCTATAGACAAAGTTTTAAATATAATAAGGGAAAAAATTAAACTTCACTGTAGATAGTGCTGCATCAGATATTCCAGCAAATAAATTACTCCTTGACAATGTTACGTTAAAATGGGTACTTTGGTTTGGAGTCACTAAGGTTATTTCTCATTTTCATCACAATTAAGATAAGGCAAGAGGGACACAAAACCTGAGAGACTACTGAATACTGAAAATGAACCCAAGGGTTGAAGGGGAGGGGGAGGGGAAGGGGAAGGAGAAAGGAAGGTGGTGGTAATGGAGGAGGGCACTTGTGGGCAAGAGTACTGGGTATTATATGGAAACCAATTTGACAATAAACTATTAAAAAAAAGATAATGCAAATTTTGATAGGGTAAGACGTGGTGTAAATTTACTAATCAGAAAAAATAATTCTTTTTCAAAGACTTTCTTCTGTCATATAATATTTCAATACACAGTGAAAATAATACTTTTTTTTTGAATGTTTATTTATTTATTTTGAGAGAGAGAGAGCATGAGCTGGGAGAGGCAGTAGAAAAAGGGAGAGGGGGAATCCCAAGCAGGCTCCATGCCCAGCACAGAGCTGGACACAGGGCTTGACCTGATGACTGTGAGATCATGACCTTAGCTGAAATCAAGAGTCAGATACACAACCAACTGAGCCACCCAAGCACCCCAACACTAGACTCTTCTTTAAACATGCGGGTAATAATGGTACCTATCTAAAAGACTGCTCGAAGCTTCAAGTGAAATAATAATGTATCACGTAAAGTCCTTAATACAACACACAAAATATAGTAATAAGTATTAGCAGAATTATCTCAAATTCTAAATTTGTTAAAAAATTTATTTAAAATTTACATGGTAACCTATTTATTTTAAAACAAGGCAATTCTACAGTTCTACTTAAAATATAGGCTTAATTTTGAGTAGAATGCTAGAAGAGTTAACAAAACACAGGAAGTTTAATAAACATACTTTAAGGGAGTCATCCCAAGAGTAACTAAACTGAAGCCCAAGTATGTAGGAATTATAAGATACCTGTTCTCCACGGTAAAATGCTACTGTCAGAGAAAACTAACAAGTTTCAATTATTAGCCTAAGTTGAAAGTCACAAAGAAAGATGCTCAGAAAATGGAGGTGTTAATTTGAAACTACGCTGCTTCACACATGGATAAATCTACAGCACACTCTAAAGAAAGTAGGTGCAATGATTTGTTTAATCCTGAACAATAATAAGGAGGTCACTTAGTGTTTATCTAATACTTACCTGTTATGAAACGATCTAATGGCATCACAGGAGCAACATGAGGTGTAGCTTGTGTAATAAGAAGATTTATCAGATCTTGTTTAAAATTTTTCAATGTAAGCAATGCCCTTGCAACAAGGCCACCCATAGAATGACCGATTATTGCCACACTTTTTGGAGCAAATTCATGACCCTATTAAAAAAAATTGCCAAGGCAAAATGGAGGCTTAGTATCATAAAAATTCCAAATCCTTCCCTTTACAGATATGAACAATTTTATAGAAAAAATAAAATTAAACTACTTATATAAACTGCATAAGATAGAGAAATATATTTTCATCTATTTATAATTTGTATATATTACTATTTTGTATTCTGCCAAATATTTTTAATAGCTATGCTTTGGTTTTCTGAACCAAAATCAGAACTCTTTGTCTAGCATATCATGTCTTGCCATTTGTTATATTAGATGTAAAAGGTATAATTGTATTTGGTTTATACCAGACTATTAGATTATATGGCACAGAAGATCATTTATTTGAAACTGAAAACATCACAAAAATTCAGAACAATTATGGCTGCCACAGCAATATCACACTTCATCATATTGATAGATCTTATCAAAAGTTAATTATTGTGCACCTGGGTTTAAAAAGAAAGCAGCATTCCAAAACATTTATTCACTGACAATATTTTATTTTCAAAATAAGCACTGCTTTTTAAAAAATCTTTTCAGTCTCCATATAGTATCCTTAGTTTCACTACCAAACTTATGCTTAATGCCCTCCACATTGATTCATCTATGCCTTCTCTCGTAACTATGAATAAATTGGACTTTTTACAGAAAAGAATTAACATAATAAGCCTGAGACTGTTATTCTTATAATGGACTGCATATAAGTTGGCTCTGGGATACAGTCTGGGACCTTAGATTCTGGGATTTCCCCATAATTTCCTAAATGGTAAGAATGGCTCACGATGCTGAAACTGTTTTGCAAATAATATGGTTTATATTGCACACCTGCTGTCCTGGTTGGGATTTTAGTACATGCTATGCACAGTGTGTCTACATGACCAGCCTCCAGTAAACACTATGAGCACTAAATTTTTCATGAGCTTCTCTCACAGACAACACTTCACACATCACAATTCGTTGTTCTAGGAATTAAATGGATCCTGTGTAACTCCCCTGCAAAGACAGTTGGAGACTTGCACCTGGCTTCCTTCAGATTTTACACCATGCACCTTTTCTTTATTCATTTTGCTTTGTATCCTTTCATTGTAATAAATCATAACCATGAGTACAACAACGTGCTGAGTCCTGTGAATCTTTCTGGACAATCATCAAGCCTGGTGGTGGTCTTGGTGATCCCCAACACAGAGCTGATCTTAAAAAATGCCTCCTTTTGTGCTCTGAAACCCATCCCCTTCTGTCTTCTCAAGTACATCACTCCAGCAAGTCTTCTCACTTTTTTCTTGCATTGTTTCTCCCTCTCTCCCAGATCATTCTTGCTAGTATAAAAATATAATATTATTCTCCCTTAAAAAATAAACTCTTTTGACATCAACTTTGCCCTTTCTCTACATCTCTGTAGTGTAACTCATCAAAATCAACTGCCTATACAGTACTTGCGATCTCCAATTTCTTAACTCTAAACACTCTTACACCTATTCCAATTAGGCTTTCACTTCAACACTTCTCCAAAAATGTTATCAAGTCACCAAGGAATCTTATGGCCAATTCTCAATCCTCATCTTACATGAAATGCTAGGATTTGACATAGCAGATCACTTCTTCCTTTTTGAAATGACTTATTTGGATTCCTTGACAACATATTATCCTGGTTTTCCTCTTACCTCATTGGTTACTTCTTTTTAGTCTCTTGCTGTTTCTTGTTATTTCCTTCTCATCTCTCTGATCCCTCTCTCTCTCTCTTTTTCTAATGTTTATTTTTGAGAGAGAGATAGAGAGAGATAGTAAGAGCAGGAAAGGGGCAGAGAGAGGGAGACACAGAATCCAAAGCTGACTATAGGCTCCAAGCTGTCAGCACAGAGCCTGACGCAAGGCTTGAACTCAAAACTGGAGATCATTACCTGACCCAAAGTCGGATGTTTAACCAATTGAGCCACCCAGGCATCCTGTCCCCCTATCTCTTAATATGGGAGTGACTCAGGCCTCAGTCCTTAGGTCTCTTCTTTCATATCTTGACTCCAGTGATCTCATCCAGTCTCATGGCTTTAAATACATTCATATACTGTCAAGCCTCAAATATTCTCCAGACTGGATCTCTTCTCTTGAACTCTAACCTTACAATCCAATCACATCCTAATTACACTTGGGATGTCTAAAGTACATCTTAAATCAAACATGTCTAAAACTAAACTATTAATCTCCTCCAAATCTATTCCTCCTACAGTTTCCCCCATCTTAGGTAATGGCATTTCAATCTTTCTAGTTGTTCAGCCAAAAACTCTGGGTCATTCTCACCTCCTTTTGTTTCAAACTGCCCCTCCATATCTGATCTGCCAGTAAATCTTGTTGCTTTTAAGATTGATACCAATCTATTGATCACCTCCAGTGTTACCAAGTTGATTTAAACCGCTATTATTCATGCCTTAATTATCGCAATGGGCTTCTAACTGGTCTCTTTACTTCCACTCTCACGTCCCTTCACTTTATCCTTGAAACCGTCCACAGAATAATATCATTAAAACCTAAATCAGGATATGTCACTCCTTTGCTCAAAAATCTCAGCAGTGTCTTTCCCTATCATTTCAAGTAAAAGCTAACATTCTTAAAATTGGCTACAAGACTCTATAATTTGTCCCCTCTCCTCCAAATTTTCCTTTACTAACTTATATCTGTTCCAGCCGTACCAGTCTCCTTGTTTTTCTTCCAATACAGATCACATGTGCTGGTCTCATATATTTTATCTGTTTCCTCTATCTGAAGTACTTTCTTCCTAAATACCCTCATGTCCTCTAATTTATAATAAATTATCTGCTTCTCAATACAGATCTTTGCTGGGCACCCTTATTTGTAATAACAGTCTTCTACCCTTGCTCCCTATGTCCCTTTCCTGTTTCATTTTACCTCTTGGCATTCATGCAGAATAAATGAGGTTTACTCCATGTAAAATGTCCTCTCACTTTCCCACAATCAAATCTTATCCATTCAACAAAATTCAGTTGTCTCAAATTCCTACAGTACCTGGTTGTAACAGGAACCTTATGTTCTAAAAGCCTCAATATAAAAGTGAGTTTATTGGGTGGAGGAGGGGGGGAAAAGGGGTGATGAACATGGAGGGGGGCACTTGTTGAGACAAGCACTGGGTGTTATATGGAAACCAACCTGACAATAAACTATAATTAAAAAATAAGATAAATAAAAGTGAGTTTATTAGCTCTATTATAAATTTAATATGTAGTCATTAGGGAAAATATGAAAACAAAAATAAAGAAGGAAAAACATTACCTCACATAACACATTAAAGATATGTTTATCTATTGTGAATGACATTTATTGAGATAAATTTCATTCTGTAAAAACATATTTATCTTATCTAAAATATACCAAACACATAAAAGTTCCTGTACCTAATTTGGCTTGTCTCCTTCTATAATATCCAGTACAGATTTAAGTTTAAAAAAATACTTGCTACTGAAGTAACTTTAAAATGCAAAGAACTACGATGTCTAAATTTCATTTTCAAAATGCATAGAAATATCATACTACCTGAATTTTACTATAGCTAGATAGTTAAGTCTTCAAGTCAGGCAGTGCAAGTTCTCCAATACTGTCCTTTTTCAAGACAGTTTGGCTTTATTAGGTACTTTGCATTCCACGTAAGTTTGTCAATTTTTATAAAAACGCCTGCAGGTATTTCATTAATTTGTATTTTTTTCTTTAATCAGTCTAGATAAGAGCTTATCAATTCTTAGATCTCTTAGAAGAATCAGCCATTGGTATAATTTTTCCCTTCTACTGTTTGTCTATTTTCTGTGTCCCTGATTTCTAGTCTCATCTTTATTGTTTCCTTCCTTCTACTTTGAGTTTTACTTTGTTCTTCTTTCTATAGCTTAAGTTGAATGGTTGGATCATTTTTAAATCTTGTTCTGTTCTAACATAACATTTAAGACTACAGTACTTCTTCTAATCGCTACTTTAATCTTATAAATTCTGATGTGTTTTCATTTTAATTAGGTTCAAACCATCTTCAAATTTCACATTTCTTTTTGACCTCAGTTTTCTAGACGTAATCTCCAAATATTTTCTGATTTTCCAGGTGTTTTTGTTAATTTTAAATTTAATTCTGCTATGTCCAGAAGATATGCCCAGTATGATCTGAATCTTTGAAATTTATGTTAACTTGCCTCATGGCCTAGCATATGAAATTTTTTAGTAAATGTTCCTTTTGCATTTAAAAGACAAGATAGTTGGTGGGGGAGCTAAGATGACAGCATAGTAGGAGGACCCTAAGCTTGTCATGTCCCTCAAATACAATTAGATAACTATCAAATCATTCCAAATACCCAAAAAATTGATCTGAGGACTGACAGAACAAACTGCACAACTAATAGAGGCCACATTGAGAAAGGAAGGAAGGTAGGAAGTGCAGAGACTTAGTTTGGGCGAGAAAGTGATCATTGGTGGCAGAGGGAAGGGAGCCCTGGTCCTAGAGAAAGGCAAGAGAGGGTGGAGCACACAGGGGCACACACAAGGAGAACACTGGAGCCATTGGCTGGGAAAACGAAAGGGGCAGATTTTCATGAGTTTTTGCAAGTAGCAAAACTTTAAAGGCTTGGCTGGAAGAGACCCCTGAGAGCACTGCCATACTCCTGAAAAGAAGGCAAACAACCCCAGGGTGGAAGGCACAATCTACGGATCACCCAAGGCATATGGGGAGGAGCTGTTTGTTCTTCTAAGAGTACATCTGTGAGAGGTAGCAGTCAGAGAGATGCCTCTCCAGGGACAAAACAGCTGGCAAGAGCCATTTCTCTCCCCTGCCCCTCAGCATAGGTACAGAGACACTTGTTAAGGGCAGCTAAATGAGACGTTGGCTTTTAGCCTGCTTTGCTCCTAATGCCACATCCCTGTGTTCTGGCACAACTGCCCTCCTAGGCCAAACCTTTATCTATCCCAGCACAGTTTCTCAAAAGACCAGCATAGGTCCCTGCCACAGTACATTCCTGAAGTTTGAGGTTTTAAAAGTCAGCAAGCTTGGCTGGGATAGAGTCCAAAGTGCACTGTGCTTGTCTAGGCAGGCAAGCAACCCAAGGCTGACAGCCTGAAAATAGATCTGAAAAAAATGCCTGGGACAAACAAGGGGAAATTGTTCATCCTTCTGGGAGTGCTTCCCTGAGAGCACAGCAAGCATGGGGAGGGGTCTCAGGGGACAAAGGAGATGGCTGGTACCATTCCCTCTCCCTCCCCCCACTCAGCATAAGTGCAGAACCACCTGCAGTAAACAGCACAGCACTGACACTGGCTGCCTAACCTGCTTACACCAACACTGCCCACCTGCCCAGTACCAGCAGAGTGGGCCCCTTCCCCCAAAGATCAGCAGAAACCCCGACATGTACCAGGTCAACCAACCAGAGAGTTCTTCAGTATTCATGAAAGAAGTATCAGGTCTGATTGAATAAATAGACCAGAGCATACCTAATTAAAACTTACCACACTCTGGTCTAGGTTCAAACACTGCCCACTGCAAGCAAGGAGAGCCTCTGTAGACCACTGGCCTGAAGGACAGAACAGCCAACACAGCCAGCGATATGCAGGCAGCACACATCAGAGACAGCCCCTGAAGTGCCAGGCCCTGGACACTATATGACCTCTCCTTCATAAAGCCATTACTCTCAGAGGCAGGAAAAAACAACAGGCTTTTCTAACAGAGAGAAGACAGAGACTTAGACAAAATCCAAGCCTGCTGCCAAGGAAAGAAAAAGAAAAGGTGGCAGGGCCAGAGATTTAATCAAAACAGATATAAGTAGTATGCCTACTGGAGAACTGTTGGGCTTGAGAAAAGCATAGAAGATATCAGAGTGACCCTGGCTGCTGAGACAAAAGAATTAAAAAACCCATCAGTCAGAAATGAAAAATGCAATAACTGAGATTTGAAACAGACTGGATATTACCAATTCACAAAAATAGAAGAAACAGAGGAATGAATAAGTTTTATGGAAGATAGAATAATGGAAAATAATGAAGCTGAACAAAAGAAAGAATTATGGATCATAAGAATAGACTTAGGGAACTCCATGACTCCAATAAACATAGTAACATTTGTATCATAGGAGTCCCAGAAGAACAAGAGAGAGAGAGAAAAGGGAAGTTTATTTGAGGAAATAATAGCTGAAATTTTCCCTAATCTGGGAAAGGAAAAACACATCCAAATCCAGGAGGCACAGGGAACTCCCATCAAAATCAACAAAAGCAGACCAGACTTCAGGCTATATCACAAAGCTGTAGTCATTAAGACAGTATGGTACTGGCACAAAAACAGACACATAGTCAAAGGAACAGAAGAGAAAACCCAGAAGTGGACCCACAACTATATGGCCAACTAATGTTCAAAAAAGCTGGAAAAATGTTCAATGGAAAAAAGATAGTCTTTTACAAAATAGTTTTGGAAAACTGGATAGCAACATACAAAAGAATGATATTGGATCACTTTCTTTAAAAATTTTTAATGTTTATTTACTTTTGAGAGAGACAGAAAGAATGTGAGTGGGGGAGATACAGCGAGAGAGAGACACACACACAGAATCCAAAGCAGGCTACAGGCTCTGAGCTGTCAGCACAGAGCCTGACGCGGGGCTTAAACTCTCTCCCCTCTCTCTCTCCCTTCACTGGCTCACCTGGGCATGGGCTCTCTTTCTCAAAATAAAAAAACAAACAAACAAACAAAATGAACATATGGGAAGCCAATAGGTTGAATAGGTGATGGGTACTAAGGAGAGCACTTGCTGTGATAAGAACTTGGTATTGTATGAAGGTAATGAATCACCAAATTCTACACTTGAAATTACCATTACACTGTATGTTACCTAACTGGAATTTAAATACAAATGTGAAGAAAAACAATTTTAAAAGCAAAAAAACAAAAAATAAAGGAAACATAGTTCCTACAGTTGTTAGATGTAGTATTCTGTAAATCAACAGGTTAAGCTGGTTAATCCTGTTCATATTTTCCATACCTTACTGATTTTGTCTATTTTATGAATTACAGAGATAAGATTACTGAAATTACCAAATCTAATCATGGATTTTCCTATTTCTTTCTCTGTGTTCTGTTAGTTTCTGCTTCATGAATTTAGAAACTTTGTTATTAGGTGCATACTCACTTGAGACTGTTTTTGCCTTCTTGGTGAACTCTATCATTATAAAATATCCTTCTTTATCTGTGTAATACCTTTCGTCCTAGAATCTGTTCAATTGATATTAAGATAGCCATGCCAGCTTTCTCATGATGGTGTGTATGCATATTTTTTCCCATTCTTTTAAAAGTAATTTATGAGGACCTTTAAAGTGGCTTTTACTTTCTAGTAAATAGACTAGCATATAACTGGGTCAGTCTTGCCTCTCTTATGCAGTCTGACAATGTCTTTCTTTTAACTGGATTGTTTAATCCATCTATACTTAATGTAATTATTGGAAGAGCTGGGTTTAACTCTATCATTTTGTCATTTGTTTCCTATTTGTCCCAGATTGTTTCTTTCTTCTTTCCTTCTATTTCTTCTCCATTTACTCTTTTGCTGTATCTCTTTTTGTTGCTAGTAGTCTAGAAATTTCAACATGCAATCTTATCAGTCTACTCTGAATTAATATTATATCACTTACGTAATGCAGAGGAATAACTCTATATACTCCTCTCTTCCTTTTCACCATTATCATATATTTTCCTTCTAAGTTATAAACCTCACACTATGCTTTTCTTGCTGTAAACAAATTGTTAACCTTTTTATTTTGAATGAATTAAAGAAAAGCTGCAAAACTAGCACAAGAGAGTTCTCCTAAACTTCTCATCCAACTTCACTTATTATTAACATTTACATAGCTATATGACAATTATCAAAATGAAGAAATTAACGTTGATGGGGTGCCTGGGTGGCTCAGCCAGGTAAGTGGCCGACTCTTGGTTTCAGTTCTGGTCTTCATCTCACAGTTAATGAGTTCTAGCCTCACATGGAGTTCTGCACTGATGATGT
This sequence comes from Suricata suricatta, assembly GCF_006229205.1. NCBI lineage: Eukaryota > Metazoa > Chordata > Mammalia > Carnivora > Herpestidae > Suricata > Suricata suricatta. The sequence continues at coordinate 36,878,798 of NC_043702.1, read as the reverse complement.
GGAGCTGCTTGAGATCGTCTTTCTTCTCTCTGCCCCTCCCCTGCTGGTTATGCTTTCTCTTTCTCACAATAAATAAATAAAGTTAAAAAATATTAACATTTTAATGTTGGTTCAACAGTATTAACTAAACTGCAGACCTAATATAAATTTCATCCATTTTCTCACAAATGTACTTCTATTTCAGGATTCCATCCAGCATCCTACCTTGCATTTATTGTTGTTTCTCCTTAGTTTCCTCTAATCTGTGACAGTTCTTCATTGTTTGTTTATTTCTGACCTTGATACTTTTGAAGAGTACTGGTATTTTGTTGTATGACTCTCAATTTGGAGTTTTCTAACGTTTTCTCATGATTAATGTGAGATTGACAATAAGGCCATAGAAATTATGCTGCATCCCTCTCAATTCATCATGTCAAGGAGGTCTATATCAATATGTCTTATTACTGGTGATGTTAATTTTGGTTAAGATAATATCTGCCAGGTTTCTCCACTATAAAGTTATTCTTTCCTTTGTAGTTAATGAATACTTCAGAAAAGTTACTTTGAGATCATGTAAATATCCTTTTTCTCCTCAAACTTTCACCCACTAATTAGCATTCATCTTGTCTGCAGCAAGTATTACTGTACTGTTCATCCAACACTAATCTTTTATTTCTCTTTGTCTACTAATGACAAACTGCCAGTTTTTGTAACTCTGAAAATATCTTTATTTTGCCCTCACTTTTGAAGAATATTTTTGCAGGGTATGTAATTTTAGGCTGAGAGTACCTTTCCCAATCTCATCTTCAAGATCTTTAAGATGTTATTCTGTTTTTTTGGCTTTCACTATTTCTGATGTAAAGCAGTGGTAATTTTTATTGTTTATCCTGTATGTTAGGTAAAGGATCTTTTTCCTTCGGCTGCTTTTACGATTTTTCTCTTTAATCTGGTTTTCAACAATTTGACTATGACATACATCAGTGTGATTTTGTGTTTCTCCTGCTTGACATTCACTGATCTTCTTGACCTGTGGGTTGAAACTTTTGAATCATCAGAGGAGGAGCCAAGATGGCGGAGAGGAAGGGCGCTCCGTAAACTTTGTCTGCCCCATCTATCGAACTGAGATGGACATTACTCTCATCTGCAAGAGTGGAAGGAGAAAATACAGACTCCAGAAAGAAGACAACCTCAAAGATGCCTGAGTGAGTGAGTGCGAACTGGAAAGATTGGAAAACGGGCCAGCCCAAGAAGGGCAGGGGAGGTGGGAGCCCCAGCCCAACATGGGGCAAGCGCACGGAGCCCGAGAGACAAAGGAAAGAGACAGAAAGACTGAATATGCTCATAGTACTGTCTCTGGGGAAGAGATGAAGAACGTTTAACTATGCTTGGAGAGAGAAACTCTCACTCTATATATAACTGCTGGGTAGCCCAAATCCCGAACCCGAATGGCACAAGGGAAAGAACAGCTTCCAGCCCTGCGCCATCCCAGCAGGGAGTAGTCGGCAGCGGAGGCAGCCCCAGGAAAGCGCACTTCTGCCTCAGCTGAGGCAGCAGGAGCATATACCTCATTTTCACAGCGCATCTCGCCTCCAGCATTGGCCGCGAATCCCAAATCCCGGTGCCAACAGGGAAAAAATAGCCCTCACCCCTACGAGATCTGGCAGGGAGTTAGCTGCGGTGGAGGCCGGGGCGCGCGCTCCAGCTGCAGGAGCAGCAGCTCATTTCCAACAGTGCCCGGTGCCTCAGGCAGCAGCAGTGCAAATCCCAGCCAGCGACAAAGGAAAATGCTCCCTCCCCTTACTGCGATCAGGATCCCTGCCGGGAGCTGGGAGTCCACAGCAGTGTCTGTGAGGGCATGCACCTCACCACCTGCAGCAGCAGCAGCATAAATCTGTGCCAGCACCTAGAGAAACTGCTCCCTCCCCCTAAGAAGCCAGTCGCCAAAGCAAGTACATCACATCTGTGGTAGCATAAAAGTGCATGGACTAGGATTTTGAACCGAGGCAGGCCTGGAAAATACAACTTGGCTCAGCTGCGGCACAAGGACTCATTAGAGTGGCCTGCAGTGCTTAGTTCCAGTGGAGCGTGGGGTGCCGCCCTTCTACTTTCTGCAGCCTCCAAGGCAGAGCCTCTGAGAGCAGACCCCCAAGACCTACTACACCAATCCACGACTATCCACAAGAAGGAGCTGCTGCTTTTTTTTCTTCTTTTTTCTTTTTTTTGTATTTATTTTTTATTATTATTACCTTTTTTACTTAAAAATTTTAAAATTTTTACTTATTTTCCTTTCTTCTTTCTCTCTTTTTTTTTTTTTGAAATCCAGATATATTCTCCTGTATCTCATCCTTATCTCCCCCCTCAATTGGTCATACGCTTTTAGACTATCCATTGTCCTTTGTTGTCTCTGACCCCCTTTATATTTTTTCTTCTCTTTTTTTCGTCTTTCCTCTCCATTTTCTTTCTTTCCGTTCCCTTTTTTAATTTGTTTGTTTGATTTGTCTGTGCATTTGTGTGCTTCTGTTCCCTCTGTGTTTGTCTGTCTGTTTTGCTTCTTAGGGCAACCCCAAGAAACAAGCTAAAGTGTGCATGATGGTGAGTCCAAAATATCACAGAGTAGGGAAATAAAATAGTCAAAGGCACAACAAGAGAAACTGAGAGACACTATTAAAAGAATATTTCCTGAAACGACAGGCCCTGGACAGCCAATAAGCCTCCTTTAACAGAGAAATATTAACATGTGCACAGTGCACATCAAGCTTTCTAAAGCTGACAAGAGACAGAAAACTAGCAAAAATGACAAAATGAAGGAACTCTCCCCTGAAGAACCTCCAGGAAGAAGCCACAGCCACAGAAAGGCTCAAGGCAGATCTAGACAACATACTGGACAAAGAATTTAAAAAACTTGTCATAAAATTAATCGCTGGGGTTGAAAAAAGCATCAAAGAAGCAACTGAGACAATGACTAGGAACTTTGAAAATAGGTGTGATGAGTTAAAAAAAAAGGCTATAAATGAGGTGAATAATAAAACGGAGGCAGCCACCTCAAGGATTGAAGAGGCAGAGAGAAGAATAAGTGAACTAGAAGATATAGTTATAGCAAAAGAGGAAGCTGAAAAAAAGAGAGAGAAATTAATCCAGGAGCAGGAAAGAAGAATTCAAGACCTGAGTGATACAATCAAATGGAACAACATCCGTATCATAGGAATTCCTGAAGAGGAAGACAGAGAGAAAGGGCCTGAAGGGATACTAGACCAAATTATAAATGAGAATTTCCAAAATCTGGGAAAAGAAATGGACATTCAAATTCAAGAGGCACAAAGAACCCCCTTAAGACGTAATTTGAATCGGCCTTTGGCACAATATATCATAGTGAACCTGGCAAAATATAAAGATAAAGACAGAATTCTGAAAGCAGCTAGGGAGAAAAGGGCCCTCACATACAAAGGGAAACCTATCAGAGTGGTTACGGACCTATCAAATGAAACTTTGCAGGCCAGGAAGGAATGGCAGGAAATCTTCAATGTGATGAGCAGAAAAAACATGCAGCCAAGAATCCTTTATCCAGCAAGCCTGTCATTCAAAATAGGATAAAGGTGCTCCCAAATAAACAAAAATCGAGAGAATTCATGACCACCAAACCAGCCCTACAAGAAATCCTAAGAGGGACCCTATGAGGGAAATGTTGCAAAGGATACAAGGTGCCAGAGACACCACTATAAACATGAATTCTATGGAGAACACAATGATTCTAAACCCATATTTTTCAATAATAACATGGAATGTAAATGGACTGAATGCTCCAACCAAAAGACACAGGGTAGCAGAACAGATAAAAAACAAAATCCAACTATTTGCTGTCTACAAGTGACTCATTTTCGACCTGAAGATACCTTCAGGTTGAAAGTAAAGGGATGGAGAAATATCTATCATGTGACTGGAATCCAAAAGAAAGGAGGAGTAGCCATACTTATATCAGACAAACTAGACTTTAAAGTAAAGGCAGTAACAAGAAATGAAGAAGGACATTATATAATAATTACAGGATCTCTAAATCAGGAAGAGCTAACAATTACAAATATCTATGCACCAAATTCGGAAGCACCCAAATACATACAACAATTAATCACAGATAGAAACAATCTGATTGATAAGAATGCGCTAATTGCAGGAACTTTAATACTCCACTGACAGCAATGGATAGATCAACCAGATACAAAATCACTAAAAAAAAACAATGGACCTGAACGACACATTCGAATAGATGGAATTGATGGATATATTTAGAACTCTGCATCTTGAAGTTAGGAAATTCACCTTCTTATCAAGTGCACATAGTACATTCTCCAAGACAGATCACATACTGGGGCATAAAGCAGCCCTCCATAAGTATAAACGAATAGAGATCATACCATGCACACTTTCGGATCCCAATGCTATGAAACTTGAAATTAACCACAGGAAAAAGTCTGGAAAACCTCCAAAAATGTGGAGGTTAAAAACCACCCTATTAAAGAATGATTGGGCTAGTCAGGCAATTAGAGAAAAAATTAACAAATATATGGAAACAAATGAAAATGAAAATACAACCATCCAAAATCTCTGGGATGCAGCAAAGGCAGTCCTAAGAGGAAAGTATATTGCAATCCAGGCTAATCTCAACAAACTAGAAAAAGCACAAATTCAAAATCTAACAGAGCACCTACTGGAACTAGAAGGGAAGCAGCAAGAGCACCCCAAACCCAGCAGAACAAAAGAAATCATAAAGATCAGGGTAGAAATAAACAATATAGAATCCAAAAAAACAGTTGAGCTGACCAATGAAATCAAGAGTTGGTTCTCTGAAAAAAATAAACAAAATTGATAATCCTCTAGCCAGGCTCTTCAGAAAGAAAAGAGAGACCACCCAGATAGACAAATTCATGAATGAAAAAGGATCTATTACAACCAATCCCTTAGAAATACAAGCAATCATCAGAGATTACTATAAAAAATTACATGCCAACAAACTGGACAACCTAGAAGAAATGGACAAATTCCTAAATGCACATGCACTGCCAAAATTCAAATGGTAAGAGATAGAAAGCATGAACAGACCCATAACCGGTGAAGAAATTGAATCCATTATCAAAAATCTCCCAACGAATAAGAGCCCAGGGCCAGATGGCTTCCCAGGGGAATTCTACCAGACATTTAAAGCAGAGCTCATACCCATTCTTCTCCAACTATTCCAAAAAATAGAAATAGAAGGAAAACTTCCAACTCATTCTACGAAGCCAGCTTCACCTTGATACCCAAACCAGATAGAGACCCAGCCAAAAAAGAGAACTACAGACCAATATCCTTAATGAATACCGATGCAAAAAACTCAACAAGAAATTAGCAAATCGAATTCAACAGCATATAAAAAGAATTATCCATCATGATCAAGTGGGATTCACTCCTGCGTTACACGGCTGGTTCAATATTCACAAATCCATCAATGTGATACATCACATTAACAAAAGAAGGGAAAAAAACCCATAGGATCCTGTCGATAGATGCAGAAAAAGCATTTGACAAAATATAGCACCCTTTTTTTAAAATAGTTTATTGTCAATTTGGTTTCCATACAATACCCAGTGCTCTTCCCCATAAGTGCCCTCCTCCATCACCACCACCTCTTTTCTCCCCTCCCCCTTCCCCTTCAACCCTCAGTTCGTTTTCAGCATTCATTCGTCTCTCAAGCTTTGCATCCCTCTCTCTCCCCAACTCTTTCCGTCTTCCCCTCCCTCTGGTCCTCCATTAGGTTGCTCCTGTTTTCCTGTTAAACCTATGAGTGCAATCATATGGTATATGTCCTTCTCTGCCTGACTTATTTCACTTAGCATGACACCCTCCAGGTCCATCCACTTTCCTACAAATGGCCATATTTCATTCTTTCTCATTGCCATGTAATACTCCATTGAGTATATATACCACATCTTCTTGATCCATTCATCAGGTGATGGACATTTAGGCTCTTTCCATGTTTTGGCTATTGTTGACAGTGCTGCTGTGAACATTGGGGTGTATGTGCTCCTGTGCATCAGCATTTCTGTCTCTCTTGGGTAAATCCCTAGCAGTGCTATTCCTGGGTCATAAGGGAGTTCTATGGATAGTTTTTTGAGGAACCTCCACACTATGTTCCAGAGCAGCTGCACCAGTTTACATTGCCACCAACAGTGCAGGAGGGTACAGCACCCTTTCTGAATAAAAACTCTTGAGAAAGTCGGAATAGAAGGAACTTACCTAAACATTATGAAAGCAGTTTATGAAATCCCACAGGTAATATCATCCTCAATGGGGAAAAATTGAGAGCTTTCCCCCTGAGATCAGGAACACCACAGGGGTGTCCACTCTCACCACTGTTGTTTAACATTGTGCTGGAAGTCCTAGCATCAGCAATCAGACAACAAAATGAAATAAAAGGCATCAGAATTGGCAAAGAAGAAGTCAAACTTTCACTTTTCGCAGATGACATGATACTCTACATGGAAAACTCGGCAGACTCCACCAGAAGCCTTCTAGAACTGATTAATGACTTCAGTAAAGTTGCAGGGTACAAAATCAAGGTACAGAAATCAGTTCCATTCCTATACGCCAATAATGAAGCAGCGGAAAGAGAAATCAAGAAACTGATCCCATTCATGATTGCATGAAAAACCATAAAATACCTAGGAGTAAATCTAACCAAGGATGTAAAGACCTATATGATGAAAACTATAGAAAATTTATGAAGGAGATTGAAGAAGACACCAAGAAATGGAAAAACACTCCCTGTTCGTGGATTGGAAGAATAAACATTGTGAACATGTCATTACCACCCAAAGCAATCTACACACTCAATGCAATCCCCATCAAAATTGCACCAATATTCTTCTCCAAACTAGAACAAACCATCCTCAAATTCGTATGGAACCACAAAAGACCCCGTTTAGCCAAAGTTATATTGAAGAAGAAAACCAAAACGGGAGGCATCACAGTCCCAGACTTTAGCCTCTACTACAACGCTGTCATCATCAAGACAGTATGGCATTGGCACTAAAACAGACACATAGACCAATGGAAAGGAAAAAAGAACCCAGAACTGGGCCCACAAATGTACGGACAATTAATTTTTGACAAAGCAGGAAAGAGTATCCAATGGAAAAAAGACTGCCTCTTTAGCAGGTGGTGCTGGGAGAACTGGATGGCAACATGCAGAAGAATGAAACTAGACCACTTTCTTACACCATACACAAAAATTAACTCAAAATGGCTGAAGGACCTGAATGTGAGACAGGAAAACATCAAAACCCTTGAGGAGAAAGTAGGAAACAGCCTCCTTGACCTCAACCACAGCAATTTCCTATTCAACACATCCCCAAAGGCAAGGGACATGAAAGCAAACTGAACTCTTGGACCTCATCAAGATAAAAAGTTTCTGCACTGCAAAGGAAACCATCAAGAAAACTAATAGGCAACCAACAGAATGGGAAAAGACAGTGCAAATGACATATCAGATAAAGGACTAGTATCCAAAATCTACAAGGAACTCACCAAATGCCACACCCACAAAACAAATAACCCAGTGAAGAAATGGGCAGAAGACATAAACAGACACTTCTCCAAAGAGGACATCCAGATGGTCCACAGGCACATGAAACGTTGCTCAACATCACTCATCATCAGGGAAACACAAATCAAAATCACAGTGAGACACCACCTCACACCAGTCAGAGTGGCTAAAATGAACAAATCAAGAGACTATAGATGCTGGCGAGGGTGTGGAGAGACGGGCACCCTCCTACACTGTTGGTGGGAATGTAACCTGGTACAACCGCTCTGGAAAACAGTGTGGAGGTTCGCCAAAAAAACTATCGTTAGACCTCCCCTCTGACCCAGCAATAGCACTGCTAGGGATTTACCCAAGAGATACAGAAGTGCTGATGCATACAAGCACATGTACCCCAATGTTCACAGCAGCACTGTCAACAATAGCCAAAACATGGAAAGAGCCTAAATGTCCATCACCTGATGAATGGATCAAGAAGATGTGGTATATATACACAATGGAGTACTACATGGCAATGAGAAAGAATGAAATCTGGCCATTTGTAGGAAAGTGGATGGACCTGGAGGGTGTCATGCTAAGTGAAAAAGTCAGGCAGAGAAGAACACATACCATATGTTTACACTCATAGGTCTAACAGGAGAACAGGAGCAACCTAATGGAGGACCAGGGGGAGGGGAAGAGGGAGAGAGAGTTGGGGAGAGAGAGGGATGCAAACCTTGAGAGACTGTTGAATACTGAAAACAAACTGAGGGTTGAAGGAGGAAGGGCAGGGGGAAGGGAGGTGGTGGTGATGGAGGAGGGCACTTGTCGGGTAGAGCTTGGGTGTTGTATGGAAACCAACTTGACAATAAACTATTTTTTATAAAAAAAGAAAGAAAGAAAAAGAACCTTTTGAATCAAAATTGACCAACTGGGGTCCATTAGTTCTTTAAATATTTTTTCCTCTCCAATTTCATATATATATATATTAGACTGCTTAGTATTGTCCCACATCTTCCTGAGGCTCTTACCTTTTCATTCTTTTTTGGTGTTTCATTTTGGGATAGTTCCTATTGTCGTATCTTCAAATTAAATAATCTCTTGTTCTGTAGTATTCAATCGGTTTAAAGTCTATGTACTGAATTTTTCATTTCTGATATGTATTTTTTCAGTTCTCGTTTTCCTTTTTGTTCTTTTTTAATAGTTTCCATGTGTTTGTTGAGATACCTCATCTGTTCTCTCTACTTTACTTAACTCCTTATCCGTAAGTATCTTTGAGGCTTATATTTAAGCATTAAGGTGAATCCTGGAATAGCTTTTACTTTAGAGCTAGAATAGTCCTATACCTAGGGAGCATCCATTCTGGGATCTCAACTGAATGCCCAGAGTGTTCAGCTAGGTCTTTCTGCTCTAGCTGATCAGAACTCCTGTTTCCTAGCACCATGTGACTTCTGGAATCTCAATTCAAGCCATAATTTCCCCAGTAGCTTTTTATTTTTATTTTTTTTTTGGCTGGGAGTTTCACTGTGGCATACCATAGAAAGCAGTAGCTCCCCCTCGGTAGGCAATAGAATTTTATCCCTGACATTGTTTAGAAGTGTTGGCACAGAATGATTTTTAGACTGTTTTACTACTCTTTCAAGTTTCTCTAAAGATATATATTCTCCTTATTCCTTGCACTTGAGGTAGATACACTCCATCACTTCCTCCTTGGTATGCCATTACCCTGTAGCTTCTTGCCCTGTGCATATTCAGCACTGCAGTCAAAGTTGAAAAATGCAAATTTCTAGAACTTCTATCTCTGCCTGATTCTCTTCTTTCTAATACCGTGCCCAGGGGATGCCTGGGTGGCTCAGTAGGTTAAGAATCTGACTTCGGCTCTGGTCACGATCTCGTGGTTCATGGATTAGAGCCCCTACTCAGGTTCTGTGCTGACAGCTCAGAACCTGGAGCCTGTTTCAGATTCTGTGTCTCCCTCTCTCTCTGCCCTTCCCCCACTCCTGCTCTGTCTCAAAAATAATGTAGAAAAAAAAATTTTTTAATAATAATACCATGCCCACAAATCTAACCACTCCAGTAGCCCCAAATTCCAATCTCTGTCTTTTTCAGCTCAATTATATAAATGTGCTCTGCTTGATCTCCACCCACTTGTCCCATGGTCTGGGAAATGCTTTCAGGCAGAGAATCAAGGAATCATAAAGCTCACCTTGAATATTTTCCTTCTTTCAGGGATCATGGTCCTTCTCTACTTGGTTGGCCAACACTTGAAAACATATACTTCAACATTTTGGCTAGCTTTATAGTTGCTTACTAGGTCTACCCTAGTACCAGTTATTTACCAGTTATTTTACCAGTTAAATTCACAAGAAAGGTTTCTTATAAGTTTAATTTAAACTTCAAAAAACCACTGAGTTCAAAATAAGACTCCCACCAAAAAGACAAACAAACCTTTGTGCCATCTTTAACTTCCATATAAACACACGTCTTAAAATAAGTGGAATATCTTTAAAAAGATATGAATAGGTGATCACTGTTGACTTGCATGCTTATCTCTTACCTTATAGAGTTTAAGAATTGTTTTAATGCATTCATGTACAAACTTGGTCTGTTTCTGAAGACTACCACCATATAGTGCCACCAGTTCTTCATTGAAATTCACAGTAAAGAAGTCAAAGTGGTATTTGAAGTCAATGTCTTCTGCTTTTCTAAGTGCAATAGAGCCAAGAGAACGAACTGCAGAGAAAAATGTAATGTGCACATTAAACAAAATTTTTAAATTTTTTAAATGTTTTATTTATTTTTCAGAGAGACAGAGAGACAGCGTGAATTGGGGAGTGCCAGCGAAAGACACAGAATCTGAAGCAGGCTCCAGGCTCTCAGCTGTCAGCACAGAGCTCAACATGAGGCCTAAACCCATGAACCATGAGATCATGACCTGAGTCAAAGTCAGACACTTAGCTGACTGAGCAGGTGCCCCAAACAAACTTTTTAAAAGTTGCTTCAAAGTCTCTTAACAAATAACTTCATCCCACACTCCAAGTATAAACAATCTACTTCAGGGGACATCCTTCAACAGTTATCAATTTAAAAGAACAAACCATTGTTTGTGCCCTGTATGTCTTGTGCCCTAAATGTTTTTTAAATTTAAATTAAATAAAAAGTAAACAGGTCATTCATACTTTACCTGCTTCCACTTCAATAGGGACAACAGCTAAAAGGGAGGGGAAGAATTCTTTGAAGAATAAGAAATGTTAGCCATCTGTATGAGTAAGTCATGCTTGAGGATTTTAGGAATGAGAAAATTCCAGAAATTCCAATGCTCATCACTTGGTTTAGATACCTATGCTTGATGTGTCTTTTTCTTACACATGACATCCAATCCATCAGTAAACCCTATCATGCTCTACTTTCCAAACATATTCCCAATCAACAATTCTCACCATTTCCACTACTGTCTTCCTAATGTAAGCACCATCATCTCTTGCCTTAACTACTCCAATAGTTTCCTCATTGGTCTACCTGCTTCCATCACTGTTTTAGGTTTGTTCTGCAAACTCTTTCACAGAATTGGTGAATTGATTGCCTTAACTGGCATTAAAAATTGCAGTGTATGATTTAGGAAACAAAATACCTATGTGCCATTCCATTTCTTTAAGACATAATTCACACAACTCATTATGTGAAGTGTACAATTCAATGACTTTTAGTATATTCACAGAATTCTAAAATCATTTCTCTAACTTTAGAAATTTTTAATTACTCCAGAAAGAAAACCCTGTACTCATTAGTAGTCACTTCTTATACCTCTTCTCCTTCCAATTTTTGGAAACTACAAATTTACTTTCTGTCTCTATGGATTTGCTTATTCTGGACATTTCTATAAATGGGATCACATATGTGCTTTTTTATGACTGGCTTCTTTCACTTAAAATGTTTTCAAGGTTTATCCACATTGTACCACGTAATTCATGTTATCAGTTAATTCACTCCTTTTTTATGATATAAGCTTCAGGTGTACAGTTTTATAATTCAACATCTGTATACACTACAAAGTGATTACCACCACAAACTTTTTTACTATTCGTCAACATATAGCTGGCTCCCTTCACTCATTTTACTTACTCTTAAACCCCTTCCCCTCTGGTAACCACTAGCCTGTTCTCTGTACCTATGAATTTATTTTGTTTATTCATCTTTTCGTAGATTTCACCTGAGTGAAATCATATGGTATTTCTCTTTTTTTGTCAGGTTCACTCACTTAGCATAATACCCTCAAGTTCATCCATGTTATTACAAATGGTAAGATTTCATTCCTGGTATTTGGTGTTTTGTTTTTTTTTATAGTAGCTATTCTGACAGGTGTGAGGGGATATGGTGGTTTTGATTTGCATTTCCCTAATAATTAGTGATACTGAGTACCTTTTCATGTGCCTGCTAGCCATCTATATGTCTTCTTTGGAGAAATGTCTACTCAGATCTTCTGCCTATTTTTCTGTTTAGTTTATTTGGGGGCATGGGAGGGAGAGAGAAAGGGAGCAGGGAAGGGGCAAAGAGAAAGGGAGAGAGAATCACATGGGGCTCAATCCCATAACTATGAGATCATGACCTGAACCAAGATTGAGTCAGCTACTTAACCAACTGAGCCACCCAGGCATCCCTCAGATCCTCTGTCCATTTACCAATCAGGCTGTTTTTGTTGTTGTTTAATTAGTAAGTTCTTTATTTCAGATATTAACCACCTATTGTATATATGGTTTACAAATATCTTCTCCCACTGAGTAGATTGTCTTCTCATTTAGTGGTTTCCTTTGTTGTACAGAAGCTTTGTAGTTTGGTGTAGTTCCATTTATTTATTTTTCTTTTTGTTTCTCTTGCTTTTGGAGTGAGATTCACAAAGATGGTACTTAGTCCGATGTCAAGGAGCTCACTGCCTAAGTTTTCTTCTAGGAATTTTAAGGTTTCACGTCTTGCATGCAAGTCTTTAATCCACTTTGTGTTAATTTTTGTGTATGGTGGAAGACAGTAGCCTAGTTTCATTCTTTTGCTTGTGGCTATTGTTTTCTCAAAACCACTTATTGAAGAGATGTCCTGTCTCCACTGCATGATCTTGGCTCTTTTTTCACAGATAAATTGTCCATATATATATGGGTTTATTTCTGTGCTCTCAATGCTGTTACACTGATTTGTGAGTCTGTTTTTCTGCCAATACTATATACTGTTTTGATTATTACAGGTCTGTAGTACAGTTCAAAATCAGGGAGAGCAATACTTCCAGCTTTTTCTTTCTCAAAATTGTTTTGGCTATTCGGGATCTTCTGTGGTTCCATACAAATTTTAGAATTAATTTTTCTAGTTCCATGAAGTATATTATTGGAGTTTTCATAGGTATTGCATAGAATTTGTAGATTGCTTTTGGTAGTGTGGACATTTTAACAATATTAATGCTTCCAATCCATAAGCATAGAATATCTTTCCCTGTGTTTTCAATTTTCTTTCATCCATCTTAAGGTTTAACATAGGGTTCAGTGTAGAGATCTTTCAGTCCTTTGTGAAATTTATTCCTAGGTATTTTATTCTTTTCAATGTCATTGTAAATGGGATTGTTTCTTTAATTTCTCTTGTTATTTCATTATTAGTATACAAAAATGCCAGATTTCTACATATTGATTTTTTTAAGTTATTTTTGAGAAACAGAGCGCAAGTGGGGAAGAAGTGGGGGGGGCGGGGCGGGGGGACACAGAATCCAAAGCAGGCTCCAGGCTCTGAGCCATCAGCACAGAACCCGATGCAGGGCTCGAACTCCCAAACTGCAAGATCATGACCCAAGCAAAAGTCGGCCACTTAACGAACTGAGCCACCCAGGCACCCCAGATTTCTGTATATTGATTTTGTATTCTGAATTTTACTAAATTCATTTACTAATTCTAAGAACTTTTCATGGAGTCTTTAGGGTTTTCTATGTACATCATCTGCAAATAGGAACGATTTTACTTCTTTCTTTCCAATGTGGATGGCTTTTTAAAAAATTTTCTTGCCTTATTTCTGTGGCTAAGACTTCCAATACTATGTTGAATAAAAGTGGTGAGAGTGGGCATCTTTGTCTTGTTCCTGAAATTAGAGGAAAAGCTTTCAGCTTTTCACCACTGAGTATGATGTTAGCTGTATGACAGACATATATGATCTTTACTGTGTTGACATACATTCCCTCTATACCTACTTTGTTGAGATTTTATCATACATGAATACTGAAATTTGTTAAATGCTTTTGCTGCATCTGAGATGATCATATGATTTTTATCATTCATTAATATAATTGTATCATGTTGACTGATTTGTGGATGCTGAACCTTTCTTGCATCCCCGGAGTAAATCTCACTTGATTATGTATTGTTGGATTTGATTTGCTAATACTTTGCTAAAGATTTCTGCATCTATGCTCATCAAGGTTATTGGCCTATAATTTTCTTTTTTCATTTTTATTGCTGAATAATATTCTATTATATAATATATTTTATTCATTTATCCAAATGATGGACATTTGGGTTGTTTCTACATTTTAGCTAGTCTGAATTGCACTGCTATGAACATTCGTAAACAAGTTTGTGTGATGTATGTTTTCATTTTTCTTCAGTAGATACCGATAGTGAAATTGCTAGACTCCATGTTTAGTATTCCAAGGAACAGCCAAATTGTTTTTCCAAAGTGGCTCTACCATTTTATATTCCCACCAGTGACACATGAGGGTTTCAATTTCTTCACATTCTCAACATTTGCTATTATATATCTTTTAGATTATGGCTACCCTAGTGGGTATGAAATGTTATCTACCACTGTGGTTTTGATTTGCATTTCCCTCATGATTAATGATACTTGCTATCTTTCCTTCTTCCACTCTCACCCCTTTATAGCATATTCTCTACATAGCAAAGCCAGAGTAATCATTTTCAAAAAAATAAAGCACATCCACCAGATGGTTTAAAATTTAAAAATCTTGGCAATTCCAATGCTGTCAAGGATGTGGAGCAAAAAGAAGTATAATGTACTGTTTCTGGGAGTATATTAGTACAACTGGTAAAAATAAAAGGATACTTATAACCTGTGACACAGAATTACATTATGATATACATCTTACAGAAAGAAACAAGGGTTTACATGGTCCAAAGTAAGAAAAATGTTTATTACTTATAAGTGCCAATAAATGTAAACAACACAAGTGTTCAAAGACAGAATATTTAAATTATAGTAGAGTCATACAGTAAAATAATATACAGTGAGGAAAATGAATGAATCACAGCTCATACAAGTTGAATTTTTTAAAATATTGAGTGGGAGAAGCCAGGCACGAAAGAATACACACTGAATGAATATGTTTATATGACAACGTTTAAAAATAACCCCAAATAAGTAGATTGTATTAGAGATGGATATTCAGATACTAAAACAATAAAGTGAAGGAAATTACTAGCTTAGTTAGAGTTGTGGTCACATCTAGGAAGCGGGAAAAGTTTTATCAGGAAGGCACATAGAGAGGACTTCCACAGTACTGGCAATCTTCTACTTCTTGACTTAGGTTTTGGTTCTATGGGTATTTACTTTATAATAACTTTTAACTGATTATATTCTTCACATTTCTCTAGATGTGTGTTATATTTCAAACAATTTAACAACAAAAAGATCAGAATATATCATTTCCTACCCAAAGCCCTCTAAAAGCTTCTCATCATACTTAGAAAAAAATTTCCCATCGCACTTCGATCAAAAAAGTCTTTTCACAGCTTATAGGATACAGCATGTGGGTACTTTTCCATCCTCATTTCTTGTCACTTTCTCTAGGTTCAGTGGCCTTGAATGTACCAAGCATGTTCCTGCCTCAGGGTCTTTCCCCAAATAGTCACATACCTCAGTCTCTTGCTACACTCAAGCCTCTGTTCATATGTCACCTCCTTATACTGGCCTTTCCTGCTCACTTCAACAGCCACCTACTGACCCTATTTATCTTCTATCCCTCATTCTGCTTTATTTTTCTTTCTAACTTTTAACATTATTGATGTACTTGTTTAACGGCTGTGTTCCCAACAAGAATGTAAACTTAATGAGGGTAGAGATTTTAATCTTGGTCTGTTTTAGATCCCTAACACTTAAAACACAAATATTTGCCAGATAAATGTATAACATGTAAGTAATTATACAAAATTTTGAATTAATTCTATTCTTACTATATAAAAGTTATATAATATGCCAGTTAATAACCAAAAAAGCATATCTTAACTGAAATTACTTCCAGGTTACTTGATTGTTAAGCCAGAAATAACTGCTATTATCTATCTCCAGGCCAAGATTTCAGTTTGGAATCTATATATATAACATCCCTACCATAACCTTTCTGTGTTCCCATCAGTACTTCCAAATCTATTTAAACAGCTCCAAAGGAAAAAAAAACCAATCTTCTCTCATTTAGCATAACATACACTGATTTACTTCTCTAATCAATGTTTTACAAAGTTGTTTTCTGTACCTTCCGTTTCCAACATAAACCTTTCTTCTGCTGATTGCTGAATCCCTATTTCACCTATTTGTCCCACACACTCCATCCTGTTTTTTCTCCTTATTCTTTTCTAAGTGGTCTTCAACTACTCTTTGTACTTACGTCTTTTTCTCTCAAACAAAATGTCACATATTTGTGTCTCCCAATATCCTAGCACAGTACTTACCATAGAGTATGTATCTGATAAATTCAATTTAATTTTAAAGCTTTCAAAATTTACTTCTAAGACTTACCTTGCTTGTAACTTCCAGCATTACCAGGAAGAAAGAGAACTGGAATACCCGTCAAAGGGAGCATTTTGTGTTCTTCAGCATAGGATCCTTCTCCATAAAGATATAATTCATATGCAGGATAGCGTTTTGCCATTTTCTTTGGAAGTTCTACTTTCTACAGCAAAGAGAATAAACCAGTTTCACTTTAATCAGTTGTATTAATACAATTCAGCCTATTGTATCCATTTCTGTATTACACACATTTGAAACAGTGAAGCATTAAAATACTACTAGTGAAAAAACTGCACTTGATGCCTCATACAAATTTTACTTTTAGCTTCTTCATATGTAGAATTAGTCTTGAATTATGTGAGTTTTGAACATGCAGTCTTCAGGAACGCATAAAATGGAACTCCCTGAAATTCTAATGGATACAAATTATTCAAAATAGCCACTGACTAAAGAAAAACACTGAGGTATGTCAGCAAGTTACATGTTAACATAAGTTGAAAAACACTTAATATGGTATCAGTTTCAATTATACTTAGAAATGATAAAGGCTTTCCATTATCAAATCCATTCTTTTTTGCTATTTTAAACTGTTTTGTAATGTCTCTCCTTTTATTCAGACTCAACTATATACTCCTGTTATATGAGAAAGTAAGCTTGTTTTATAATGCAGCTTTCTGACCTCTCAACTTATTAAGCGTTGACCTGCAAGATGCTTAACAAATTAATCTGAACTTTACAGCCATGTCTTGGTCAGGACATGTATACTCTTCTCACCATAAACATTCCAATGAATTAGCATCTGTTTCAGTTTCCATGGACTAGGTATATGGTTGGTCAGCAAGCCCTAACTACTCTGCAATTCACTTTGATAACAAATGAGCCAGTGGTTCACATAAATTTTTTCAACAAAATAGAAGATCTTAATGTCATTCCCAAAACATAAGCATCTATAAAAGTGATGGTAAAGTATAAGCCCTTCTTCTGCCCCTTTTTTTGAGTATACAAACCATTAAAAAGGAAGCCAGTTATATTGAATAGATTTTAAATAGACATCAATAGATTTAATGATCTAGCAGTGCTATACATATGCTTGATAAAAAATTTTAACTACTGAATGAATTTTAATTTCTTTTTTTATATATTTTTAATATTTATTTATTTTTGAAAGACAGAGAGAGACAGATCATGAGCAGGGGAGGTGCAGAGAGAGAGGGACACACAGAATCGGAAGCAGGCTCCAGGCTCTGAGCTGCCAACAGAGCCCAACGCGCGGCTTGAACCCATGGACTTGGATCATGACCCAAGCTGAAGTTGGATGCTCAACTGACTGAGCTACCCAGGTGCTCCCAAAGCCTATAAGTGGTAATGACACTGGAAAACTTTACTGTTCTAAAAAGCAGAATTCTGATCATTCATGCACATTCCTGAGCATTCTTTTAAAAATATTACCATAATCAATCTGTGTTAATAACACCTGAAAACATCTTTAGAGACTGTGCGCTTACTGCTTAAGATATTAGCAATTTTATCTCCTCCAATACTCAAAATGCAGAAATACCAATCCCACAATATACTCTACACATGTATATGGGCTTTAACTCAAATTAGTCCCAATTTTTGACTATGCACAATATATAATAAAAAATGATGCAATATTTTGTTAAAGTACTCAAAAAGGAAATGTGAGAGAACAAGGAAATGTTAATCTAAACTTCTCCCAATTTAGTACATCTTTTGATATAACAGTACATGAATATTAGATCATTCTTTTTAGTACATTAGCTAAACAACGTTTTGATTAAGTTAGCTGAAAATTAACTCAGAAGAATAGGAAACTATCACTATATTGAAAAAGAAATATGTAATTCTCTGGAGACAGAAAAATAAGCAAAAGAACATATTTGATATATGTCATAATATGCTATTATGAAAGCAATTCTGTAGTGTGAAAGCATACATATTAAAAAATATGAATTCAGACCAGATGAAGCAGAATAATGTATAAAGAGGGAAACAGGTAGAACCACAAAAAAAGTAGTAGTTGTAGGCAAATGGCAAAATTGCATTTCCAGTTCAAGTTGGGAGTGGCAGGAAGAGACCAGAAGGATTCTGACCAAATTGAAGACAGAAAAGTTATAGGCCTATGAACAGGATGCTGATGAATGATGAAGAAAAAGATGAGGGTCAAGGGTTTTAAAAGAAAACTTTTATAGTAACAAGAGTCCCATATATTTTAAATTATTTTGCATGTATTATTTTAAATGAGCACCACTTCCAAAACAGACCTTTAATCAAAATCAATTACCTTCATACTTAAATAATATGCCCACAATCCTGCCCCATCTGTCCATCCTCTCTTGACTCTGCCTTAGTACAGGTCCTTCTAATCTCTAACCCCAAACCCTTTCTTTTTTTTTTTTTTAATGTTTTTTATTTATTTTTGAGAGAGAGAGAGAGACAACACAAGCAGGGGAGGGTCAGAGAGAGAGGGAGACACAGAATCCAAAGTAGGCTCCAGGCTCTGAGCTAGTTGTCAGCATAGAGACCAATGCAGGCCTGAACCCACGAACCATGAGATCATAACCTGAGCTGAAGCCGGATGCTTAACCGACTAAGCCACGAGATGCCCTACCTCAAACCCTTTCAAAAGACAAAAATTCTAATAAGTTCCCAAGTGCTAGAAAAGTATTGACTCAAGAAACAAATGTCTTTCTTTTATGACATATATCTTTTACTTGTAAATTAAAATTGGAAAATTCAAATTTGAGCTCCATAATTAACAAAAAGAGAAGAAAAAGAGATCTGATCAAAATGAATGCAGTTCAAAAGAGCTCTCAGCCCTTTCCTCATCCTATCCGTAAGGACTCCAGCTTAATAAAAACACCTAGGGCCAATTGAATCTTTCACACTGGTTGGTCTTTCTTCCTGTCATAACCTCCCTGCTACAATCCATAGTTCATGGCGGTGTCAGGAAAAACCTTGTTAAAGCATACACCTGTGCTTCCTGACTGCATTTATAAAGGCCTAAGACAGAGGTCCTCTAATATTTGGCTCTAATTATTCTTCCCTATCTTATAATTTACACGTGCCATGTTTTAAAATTTTTTTTTTAATGTCTTATTTATGTTTGGTACATGGAGAGACAGAGCATGAGAGGGGGAGGGGCAGAGAGAGAGAGGGAGACACAGAATAGGAAGCAGGCTCCAGGCTCTGAGCTGTGAGCACAGAGCCTGATATGGGGCTCGAACCCACGAACGTGAGATCTGACCTGAGCCCAAGTCGGAGGTTTAACCGACTGAGCCACCCAGGCGCCCCTTAAAATTTATTTTTAATATGCTTCAAAATTCAAGATTCAATAGGATATACATTGAAAGGGCTCTCTTCTACCACTAGTCCTTTAGCCATCTAGTTTGCACCCAGAAGGCAACCAATGTTAGCAATTTTTATATATACATATTGCTTATACACTGTGTTCTGGTGCCTTCCCACCTTCACAAATGCTATTCTTTACTCCTACAATTTCCTGGTTTCTGGATTAAATGAACTACACACACACACACACACACACACATCCTCTAATTTACTACAACTTGTAGCCTTTGACTACTGAAGATGAATGAACTTGGACACTCTCTTTTGTGTAGAATCTCACATGTACTCTTATAGTGAAATTATAATATTTAGCACATTTTAACTATCCATTACATTCCTGTTTCCCCCATTGTGTTATAAAGCCATAAAAATTATAAAGACAAAGGCAAAGTCTGATTCATCTCTAATTCCTTCTTACCCATACCACGTATCTAGAATATACCTGACACTGAGTAGTTACTCAATAAATTATTTGCTAAACAAACATCACACTCAATAACAAAATGCTATGATTTGCATTTTCTAATATCAACATTTTCTTCGGATAGCAACTGTTAGGTCACTTACCTGAAGACAGCCAAATAAATTACTGTATGGGGAAAAAAACATCAGAGATGTTTCTTCCTGAATTCTACAATTTGCCTAAAACTGTTTGCTACCACATAAAAGCTGTACCTTGCCATC
Source organism: Suricata suricatta (assembly GCF_006229205.1). Lineage (NCBI taxonomy): Eukaryota > Metazoa > Chordata > Mammalia > Carnivora > Herpestidae > Suricata > Suricata suricatta. Next base: position 36,858,442 of record NC_043702.1, on the reverse strand, counting down.
ATGATAAAGCAAGAAGCTTTAAGGGGTGATGTGTATTTTGCCTGGGAGGTTTCTGAGATGTTCAGTTAACTCTGAATAAGTGAATCTAGGAAAACCAAAGGTAGAAAATGAATACTCAAACAATTTTAAATTCAAAACTTCACTTTTACAAATAGGTTCAAGTTCCTCGCTGACCTCTTATTTTTTAAATGAACAAAATAGAGTGTGTTTCAACTTTCATTTTTTTCTAAAACTGAGCTAACAAATATGCAAATTAATGGTAAAAAAAAGAAGAAAAAATTCAAGAAGATGAAAAGCCAACGACTATGTCATCTCATATGCGGGTACCATCAACCTGTGAACAATTAGAAAACTTACTATAAAATACAACTAAAAGTAAACAATACATATGATATACATACTTAGAATACCTTTATCCATTAAAAATCACTGGTTCTTAATAGAATAATATCAGTTATCCAGCAATCTCACTATATTCAAAATGATTCCTTTCTATAGACAGGTTTTAACTGTATTTCTAAAGTAACATGACCTGATGTGCACAATAGAAGATCTAAGAATCAAATATAAATATTGTAGTGAATTAACAGCCTCTTTCTACATCATAAAAATAAATATCTACTGAAAATGTGGGTCAGAAACTCCTGACACTGTAATTATTACTATGCTGACAAATTATTAACAGCAACAGAAGAGTAAAACCACAAAAAGGGGATTTGAATCAAAATAACTAGACTACTCAACAACAAAAAAAGCCACACAGCTCTTTTGCATTAGCTAATTTTCTCTTTCTAGTTAATTTTATGAGGCAAGAAGTGCATCTGTGAGGTCCATATGCTTTGTTCCCAACACTAAGTGAGTTCCACTACTGCAGATATTAAAACAGCTTCAATAATTGTGGGCAATCTCAAAATAAATGGGAATTAGTTCTGTATTGTTACAGATAATTTTGTTTTAAACAAACTTCAATGAAGTACAAAACTAAAGCGACTACTTCAATCTACTGAGTTTCTCAATTAAACCATAGAAAAGTGAAAGATTAAAAGGGCTCTATTTTCCGTTTAAAAACAAAACTTAAAAGCCCACGTATTTAACTATGTATAACCTCTGATAAACTTAAACCAGCATACGTGCTTAGAAACTGAGACCACAGTAACACCTTAAAATCTTCTCCTTCAATAGCATCAGATATCAAGTTCTTCCACTCCTTTATAAGCACTGATGCAAAACCAAGATAAGAATCTCAAAGCAAATGAAATCTAAACTAGAGTTTTGCCCACGGGAAAAGATGTTCTTCAACAATTTAAACTTAACGTAGTTTTACAATCTAAATAACAGCAACAGTAATCAAATCATATGCTACTCCATAATGACCTGTACACAGAGGCGATCGCGATCTGCATTCTTCACCTTTAAAAAAAAAATCTGCTACGGTTTTAAAAGTGTACTAAGAATGCGCTTTAATCAGTAATGTATTATAGCACAGATACTTTCTATGATGGGTTGTTGCCATGACAGGCATTCCATAAAAAGGAGATGCGTTTAGAAATAAAAGAATCATTCGGGAGAAATCTTTTTGGACAGCTGTGTAATGTGTCACCACAGCTGGTCATGAGTGAAATTCCAGATTCTCCTAAGCTGAACTGATGAAGCAGTTGTGATGGAAAATGCTCAACCTGGAACGGAAGAGGTGGGGGACGGCGCTCTCTTAAATTGCGAACACAGCGAGAAAACAAGAACAACCCTATGAAATAGGTTTTGTGAAAACTGCTAAGAGGCGACAAGCACAAACACAGGCACGCGTCCCCACGCACGGCCCAGTCACCACGAAACCCGGGGCTCCGCCAAACTTTGCAGGACGCAACCTCGACAGTTCTCCACTGAACGACTCCTCAGGTCGGCCTTCCAGACGGAGGTAAAGCCTGGAGTCTCGAAGGCAGTCTTGGGACCCAGCCAATGCACACTCTGCAGCAGCTCAGCGCCCTTTCCAGCAAAGCGAAAGCAGACATGCAAACCTCTGCGCGGGGTGGGCAGAACTGCGGCGCGTGGAGAGCCAGCGGGGTGCAGAGGCACCTGTTAAGGCAGGAACGCAGGCAAAACGGGGTTGGATTGAGAGGCTGGCTCGGCGTCTCTGGGAACGAGGCGGGGTGGGCCCGGGCAGTCAAAACCTGGGCCTGGGATGTGGGACCGCGAAGCGGGAGGGAGACAAGGGAGCAACAATGGGGCGGCGCGGGGAGGATGCTCAAGGAACCGCCTACCTAACACCCTACGGTTAAGAAAGGACACAAAAGCGGGGTGCCCGGCTGGCTCGTGGGAGGAGCAAAGGACTCTTGATGTTGGGGTTTTAAGTTCCAGGCTCATATCGGGTGTAGAGATTACTAAAAAATAAAAATCTTTAAAAAAAAAAAAAAAAAGGACACAAAGGGTAGGAGAGGTAAGCAGGGAGGGCGGGTGGTCTGCAGTCTTCTGGAAAAAAAAAAAAAGATGCGGTTGGGATAAGGGTGCCACAGAGGCGCGGGGAGCCAAAGCAGGAGAAACCCACAGGAGGGCCCGAGTCTCAGAGCGCCCAGGTGAGCAGAGAGCCGAACCTCACCTGATACTCCGGGTACTCAAACATATAGCTCATACTGCACTTGTTCTCCTCGAAGCCGAAGAAGACGTCCCACAGCCCCAGGGTCGCCATGAAGACCATAAGGGCATAAAACGCCAGGTTCCAGAGATTGACTGAAGGAAGAAACATGGTGCCTCTGCCTGCGCGCGGCCGCCAGCCCGGACCGAGGCGCCGGAGGACGCCCAGCCGCCAGCGCCCGAGCGAAGCCCGGGCAGCGAGC
>NC_043702.1:36854441-36855511 GCF_006229205.1 Suricata suricatta | reverse complement strand
TGTCTTGCAAGCGGGCAGGGCCGCGTCCCGTTCCCGCCTCCCCGAGCAGGCGGGCTGCAGGGGGACGCTGCGGCGGGCTAGCTGAAGGACAGCGCGGGCCAGCCTCACACGGGGACGGTGCGGCACCGCTGCCTGTGATTTAGTTCCCATGCCTGCCGTCCTCGCTTGTTGAAGTCGAACTCCTTAACAGGCAGAAAGGCCACATCTACTTGAGCACCGAAGCAGTTTGGGAACTAGCTTCTCAGTGTGATTCTCCAAATGCTTGTGGTAAAAGTACAAGGGACTTGAATCATTTTCCCATAATTAGTTTCAGTTCTGGAGGTCTGCCCCTTCTCCCTAACCCTACTGCCTTGTATGCATGGCTCCTCCAGTGGAAGCTAGTGGAAAATTCCTATCCCCTTTCACTCCATTGCCACGAGTTATAAAAAGCATGTCATTCAGAACTGACTTTTCCTTCTGCATGCTTGAATTTTTATTCACAATTTAAAGGGGAAAAAAATCATTTCAGGAGTTGTTTCTCTTTCATTGGGGAGAGGGGCCCAACGTCACTTTGAGCCACCATAGAATGACCGACTCGCTTTGCTTCATCTCTAGGGGTCAACCCTTCACATCAAGGAGTGCTTCTTGAGTGATAGGACGTGCTGACGTCACACAGCACCACCCCCTTTTTCGACGTACGGTGGCACTCACTCACACAGGCCACCTAATGCACGTCTTCACTGACCGTTCCAGTGGGAACATGCAAGTGAGAACGAGGAAGTGGGACTGAGGGGTGAGAGGGCACAGGAAGCGGGGATGAGGGGTAAGGGCACACAGGAAGTGGGAGTGAGGGGTGAGGGGGCATAGGAAGTGGAATGAGAGATGAAGGGGTGCACAGGAATGGAATGAGGGAACACAGGAAGTGAGGATAAGGGGTGAGGGGGCAGAGGAAGTGGGAGTGAAGGATGAGGGGGCACAGGAAGTGGGACTGTGAGGGTTGAAGGGATACACAGGAAGTGAGAATGAGGGGTGAGGGGGCACAAGAAGTGGCAGTGAGGGGTGAGGGGGCACACAGGAAGTGGGAGTGAGGG
>NC_043702.1:36830906-36854341 GCF_006229205.1 Suricata suricatta | reverse complement strand
AGGGGGCGGGAAAGGCTATGAGAGGTTGGCTGAGGGAATGAAGAGGAGGCGCAGAGTGGAAGGGCTGGGATGGGTGTGTTGTGAGACGGCGAGGCGCTTACTGGTGGGCAGCCGACACGGCGGGGGCAGGGGGCCATCAGCTGTCACGTCGCAAAACGCTCTAGCCCTGTGCAGTTTAAAAACCCCGTTCACTTTGGAAATGCCTCAGGCCTCCGCAATTTCGGTCCTCCCAGTGCTGGTAGAGCACATTCACCGCTCTCAGGACCAACTTAGCTTGAGAAGGGGGGGAAAAAGCCACAAATGTTTTTTCCTCCTCTTTGACCGAACGCCTTTGGCCCAATGGGTAACAGCACTTAAAAGCACCAGCACATAAAAAAATCACCAGCAGGTCGACAAGATTCGGTTCTTGGTGTAAGATGAAAGCCTAAATCACAAAAAGCATTGCTAGTCTTTAGAAAACGATATTACAATGTCCATTAACGCTGCCGCTTCCAACCAACACCACCGCGACCAGTTTGACGCTGTCCTGTCTTGCTCCCCAGAATCTTCGCCTCTTCGGAATTGGTTCCACATTAATGTGAGGAGACAATTCCGCTCGAGCCACTCAGTCTCTCAAGTGACACTTCATTTGGAAGAATTTCGGTTTAGGTTTTGCTCAAAGAAGGGGGTAAACAGCAGTTCAGAAACCATACATAATCATCAAGAGCGGCTTCAGAACACTGGAATGTTATAAGACAGTATCAGTCTTTAAAGCCGGCCCAAGAGCAGATGCATACGCGCGCGCAGTTAATTGCTAATTTTCCCTAGAATTAATTTTGACACTAAATTTCATTTCACTTCCTTTCAGTTTTATGGGATGGAATTCGGGAGGCGTTAGTGTATAAGATGACAAATCATTTGGAAAACGATTTAAGTTATACACAAAATAGGTCATAAATAAATGAGCCTGGGAGCTCAAGAGCATCACAGAACGCCTGTCCTTTGTTTCTCCTAGCATATCATGATGGGCACGTATAAACCAAGGGTGAATCTACACTCTTTCTACTCCAGTGCCTCTTAAATTTAATGTGATATGAATCACTGGGAGATTCTGGTTCAGTATTTCTGGAGTGGGGCTTAAGATTCTTTTTTTTTTTTTTTTATGTTGACTTTTGAAATCCAGAGTGAATGGGGGAGAGGCAGAGACCATGAGAAAGAGGACCCTGTGCTGACAGGGCAGAGCCTGATGGGGGACTCCAACTCATGGACTGTGAGACGATGACCTGAGCTGAAGTCACACACTTAACCAACTGATTCCCCCCAAGGGCACCAAGATTCTGCATTTCTAACAAGCTCCTAGGTGATGCCAGTAATGCTGGTCAGTGGACTATACTGCTACATGGAGAACACCCTGAACTTGAAGACAACAGAGCTTACTCTTCTGGTGGCCTTCATGAGTTGGGCAACCTGCTGCCTCAGAAAGGAGTCGGACAGAGAGTCAATGGACTTTTTATGTTTGTAATCTTTGTTTCCACTTTTTTCTTAATGTTTTTAATGTATTTCATTTATTTTTTGAGAGAGAGAGACAGCGTGAGCAGGGGAGGGTCAGAGAGAGGGAGACACAGAATCCAAAGCAGACTCCAGGCTCTGAGCTAGCAGTCAGCAGACCCAACGCAAGGCTAGAACCAACGAACCATGAGAGCCAAAGCCAGATGCTTAACTGACTGAGCCACCCAGGCGCCCCTGTTTCCACTTTTTAACTTTATTTTTTCCTATCCATCATTATCCCCCTCCTGGCTTCACTTCCTCTCATATCTAACCTAACCCCAGTGAGCCTCGATTAACGGTCCTCTGCCAGTGCTGTCAGCGTCCTGAACTCTTTGTCTCGCCACCCTAGACTGCTTACAGACTTCCAAGTATGGGTCATTATGGTCTGTCTCTGAGCTCTGACACTAGTATACTTGAGCACTACAGGAGAAAATGACATAATCATTTGAATTACTGTTCAGAAATACTTCTATATTTCTGGTCAACTTCCTCTCCTATTCATCAAACCACCACTTTTTAAGCTCCTTTCACCATCTCTCCTTCCTTCTCTTTTAAAAAGTGTTAGTACACAATTTTATCTTCATATTCATAAAGATTATTTTGATTTTCAGATAAACATTCATTTTTCATTCTCAAGTTCATCTCCATCCAGTTCAGTTAATATATCTAAAATGCTTGGAATAATACCTGGCAATAAGTAAGCACTATTATGGTACTTTACTGTTCCTTAGAGGACATCAATACCAAATCCCTTTAGTTGTGTTTTAGTTCCATCCCCTCCTTTTTTTGGGGGGGAGGGAAATTCTATCAAGTTACAGTCTCTGTCAATCAATTGCAGTCTATCGTCCCTCCTTCAACACATATTAATATGCTTAAATCTTACTTATTTCAAAAAAGAATAATCCTCTCTGCAACTATCACCTGCAGCTCTTCCTTCTTATTTCAGTCGAGGTTCCTAAGGTGTATCTCCAATTCCTCACCTCTCATCCATGCCTCAACACACTATAATCTTTGTCTCCGTCACTTTCACTCCAAGGAAACTGCTCTTGCAAAGGCAGCCATTGGCCAAATTACCAAATCCAAATGACACTTTTCAGTCAAACTTGATCTTTCTGCCACTTCCTTAAAACATTTCCTCCAGGGGCACCTGGGTGGCTCAGTCGGTTAAGCGTCCGGCTTCAGCTCAGGTCATGATCTCACATTCATGGGTTCGAGCCCTGCATCGGGCTCTGTGCTGACAGCTAGCTCAGAGCCTGGAGCCTGCTTCAGATCCTGTATCTCCCTCTCTCTCTGACCCTCCCCTGCTAGCACTGTCTCCATCTGTCTCTCAAAAATAAATAAAAAATATTAAAAAAAAAAAAGAAAAAAACATTTCCTCTGCTGTCTTAATACCATTTTCCATTGGGTTTTCTCCTACTCATTTAGCCTCTCATTCTGGATCCCATGTAATCTAATTCACCCAATTCATGGTCTTAAATGTTTATTATTTATCCTATATGTTGAGAAGTGTCCTATTTCAATGACTATGTTTTTTATGTCTAAAATTTCTCTTTTCTTATTCAAATGTATCTATCCTTTTTCTCTCATAACATTCTACTCTTACCTTATGGAGTTCATTGGTACTTTAAAAAATCTCTTTGGAGCTCCTGTATGACTCAGTTGGTTAAATGCTCCACTCTTGATTTCAGCTCAGGTCATGATCTTACAGTTTGTGGGTTTGAGCCCTGCATCAGACTCTTTGCTGATGGTGTGGAGCCTGCTTGGGATTCTGTCTCCCTCTCTCTCTGCCCCTCCACTGCTCACTCTGTATGTCTCTCTCTCTCTCAAAGAAAATAAATAAAAATCAACCATTAAAAATTTTTTTAAACTCTCAAAATATTTTAAACATCTTCATTCTAAAGATCATTTATGTGTTATCTAGAATTCCTGTTATTTCTCCCATATGTATCTCTCATGATGCTATCCATGCTTCTCTCATGATGTCAGATTTTCTCAACTGCTTTGTAATTTTGGTTTGTAAACTAATCCTTAGCATGAATTGTATACTTGTATATACTATGTATCTCTCCTAGGTTGTTGAGATATTTTCCTGTGGCTGGACCCACTTACATTAGATTCTTGGTTTTGTTTGCTTGTTTGTTTTTTAGTTTCTGCATAATGAAAGCAGTATGAATAATTGGAATCACCTCCACAAATTATGTGGTCTGGGATGCTATTTTTTTATTTTCAATCCTAGTCAGTTATCACTATGAGCTACAGAGATTCCATATTGTTATGGATTCGTCTCTAAGGAACTTAAAGATTTTCATTTCTTTCTGTATCATTCACTAATGAAGTAAAAATATCTAGAAGTTCTGTGTGTTTAGAATGAGAACAGATAAAGGATATAGGTGACAAGTTTCTTTTAAGTTAGTTTTTTGAGAGGGGCTGCTGGGTGGCTCAGTCAGTTGAGCAGCTGACTCTTGATTTTAGCTCAGGTCATGAGCTCATAGTTGGTACATTCAGGCCCCACATTGGAGGGGCTTGAGGTTCTACCCCTCTCTCTCCCTCTGCCTCTCTCAAAAATAAATAAACAACATTTAAAAAATAAATTAATTTTGGGGATAATATTATCTAGCACTTCTTGTACAAATTTTAAATCATAAAGGAAAAGTCACTTAAAGGATTTATTTCAGGGGCACCTGTGTGGCTCAGTTTGTTGAACCTTTGACTCTTGATTTTGGCTCAAGTCATGATCCCAAGGCCATAGGACTGAGCCCTCTGCATTGAGTGTGGAGCCTGCTTAAGATTCTCTCTCTCACCCCCTAAACATCTCTCCCCGTTTTGCGCACACTCTCTCCAAAATAATAATAACAATAACAATAATAATAATAATGGCACCTGGATGGCTCAGTTGGTTAAGCATCCGATTTCAGCTCAGGTCATGATCTCATGGGTTGAGTTCAAGCCCCGCGTCGGGTTCTGTACTGACAGCTCCGAGCCTGGAGCCTGCTTCAGATTTTGTGTTTCTCTCTCTCTCTCTCTACTCCTCCCCCACTCATGCTCTGTCTCTCTAAATAAACAATTTTTAAAAATTTTAATAAAAAGAATGTTATTTCACTTGAGTAGTGAGGAGAAAAGGCAGATTACAGTATTTTAAGAAATAAATAAGTATAATAAAATAGAAGCTGTAAATATAGCCAATTCTACCCTCCTTTTCATGAATATATGAACATAGTTTAAGTAGTAGTTTCACTAAACGTTTTTTTAGGCCACCAAAATACATTTTTAAATAGATAAATAGGAGCTAGTAAAGAACAATCTTAAATGAAGAGGAGGAGGAGAAATATATCTTTTTCAGAAACCTGAGAAGAAAGAAAATATTGAGATGGAGAAGATTAAGATGAGAAAAAGTTCACTGGATCATCTTAATCTTTATGTAGGAATAAAACCCATTGTTTGGGAATGAGGGATTGAAGCATGGGTTAATGGTCAAAGAAAGTGAAACTACTTGGGAATTACTATTTTAAGAGATGAACTTGGCATTCAGCAAGAGGTGATCAATAGTGAGGACCTAGTCAACAGTCTTCCACTCTTACTCTCCAGTTTTCCTGGTCTTCTCAGCTAACATAGATCTCTTGCTTTCCTGTACTTCTCTCATCAAGGGAAAACCAAAAATAGATAGTATGTAATAATAAGACATTTAATTGACTACTATGTGCCAAGCTCCATAACAAAGATTAGGAAAAAGAGAAATGAAACCACTGAGTCTGATTTATAGGAGATAAATGAGTCACTGATGTCAAGGAATCTAAGGTAGGTACATAACATAACTGCACCATAGTATGCTGAGTGTTCGAATCGAGGTATGAACAAGGGGTACTGGAGCCCAAGAGAGGAAGTATTTAACTGTTTAGGAGGAAAGGGATTTCAGAGAAAAACAGTTTATATATGTAATATAATAGGGGTTCAAAGAGTCGAGTGCTCCTTAAATTACTGAGTGATTTAGTTAATAGATAGATGTTGCGATTGGAAGAATAAAGAAGGTGAGCTTCCCACAATTCAAAGTAACAAGAGGCTTTTTGATCATTCTGATGATGTTTACTTCTGACACTTTCTGAAAAACATACAGCTTCATAGTTCACTCAGAACTTAAATGTGGCTATTAAAGCCATATTTGTTGGTTCTTTCATTTGTATACTTGTTCATAAAGCATTTTTATTTCTTATGCTGCATATATCTTGTTTTCAAACAATAGAAGAGTTCCTAAGAATTGTGTAAACTTAAAATGTTTGCAGAATGAAACCTCAATGAACTTTATTGCTAACAAAGCACTAAAGAACACTGGTAATCAAGAAATCTCAGTTCTAGCACTTCTAGTTCTGCCACTAGGTATGATTTAGGGCAGATATCTCCATCTCCTTGGACCTCAGTTTTTTTCATATGTAAAATGAAGATATTTGACAAACGATTTCTGAAAGTTTATGATATTTTAATTGAATTAAGTTTTTTAAAACCTAAGTTAATGCAAGTTTTCATAAAGGAAAAGGTTATATTATAATCATTTGACAGTCCCCCCTCAACTGAAATATTTAGTAAATTTACTAATATATCAGTTTTTCAGAAAACATTTTAGGTTTATTTAAGCTCACTTTAGTTTTTTATTTTTTGGAAGCAAAAACTGTTGCCTGAACACATAGTAATGACTCTCATATTCCCCAGTGTTTGTATACAGGAAGACGGAATCATGCTCTCTGGTGTAGGAATCTAGTTGTTTTCTAAAATTAATTTCACTAAACCATACTAGTTTCAATGTACTGTGCTCACACTATAGGGTTTTTTTTTTTTAAATAAGGCCTATTTCCTCTCTGTCTTTTAAAAAAAATTTTTTTTAATATCTTTTATTTATATTTTGAGAGAACGAGAGAGACAGTGTGAGCAGGAGAGGGTCAGAGAGAAAGGGAGACACAGAATCTGAAGAAGGCTCTAGGCTCTGAGCTGTTAGCACAAAGCCCAACCCGGGGCTTAAATCCACCAACCATGAGATCATGACCTGAGCCGAGGCCCGATGCTTAACTGACTGAGCCACCCAGGCGCCCCCTCTTTTTCTTAACAAACAAAACAAAATCCAAATATATAATAGATTGGCTCTTAGAAACTAAAATTTATCCCACTCAGTTGGTTTAAAGCCCTCTCTCAAACCTGTTAATTTTACCTCCTAGTACTTTATATGTACCTAGTACCTTAATTTGTTTGAAAATAAGCCAGATTCTACAGATTATACCCATAAAAATCTTGCCTTCCCTTGGATGCTTCAAAGCTTAAAAAGAAAAAACACATAATGCCAGCAATTCTGTGACTGCCAGCTCGGTTTCCAAGGAAACAGAGAGTAGATCATCAAAAACAAAATAAGGATTTTCAACCTGATTACCTTTCTTTCACTACTTCATTCTCCATTGCTGCAAAATGAAAGACAATATAACCTCAGCCTTGCAATCCAGATTTTTAATTTCATTTGTGCTGTCTTTCACTATTAAAATCAAGCAAAAAAAATTAATATTTTGTGTTATATTGGTTTTCTTTAGAGAGAATTTTAAGATTCATTCACAAGAAAAAAGAAAATCTTTTGAATATAAAGCACTATGTTCATTTCCTGAATAACCTAGTATGTTTTAACCTTAAAACTGTCAAATGTTTAAATTATTGAATCTCATATTTAACATTTCTTGGGAATAATATAAGAAAGTAATGGGAATTTATAAGAAAAGGATAAAGACTTCTGGAATTAAATGATTTAGGGGCACATGGGTGGCTCAGTCGGTTAAGCATCCAACTTTGGCTCACATCATGATCTCACAGTTCATGAGTTTGAGCCCCGCGTGGGCTCTGCGCTGACAGCTTAGAGCCTGGATCCTGCTTCAGATCCTGTTTCCCTCTCTCTCTGACCCTCCCCCACTCTTGCTCTGTCTCTCTCAAAAATAAACATTTAAAAAAATTTTTTTACATTTTAGCATGAAATGTTTTATTTAAAGAAATAAGGAGAGGGGACAGGATGAAAAAATAGGAGTCAAGGGTAAAATAACTGGATTTCTATTCAATAAAGCAAAATACCATTTTAAAAATTGTTTTTCCCCACCAATTATTGTCTAAAATAAATAAAATCATGATCCTGAAAATTACTACAGAAAACAAGAGCTTGCTTTGTTATAGGCCAATTTATCAGATATCAGAGAGCTTACTGTATATAAGTTTGGCTTAATGACTAACCACCTCAACTTGCTTCTATAAGAAGCCTGCCTGCTAGATAGATAACTTAGTTTGCAAGACTCTCCCCCACCCCTTTTACTAAGACCCGCTCAAAGGCAAGGTCAACAGGTGAAAGTCACCTAGTCACTGCCTCGAGGTATCTTAGGTGTCTAACTATGGTCATTTTCAAGGGACAAAAAACTTTAAAATGATAGATTCCCCCCAAAACTAACATCTGTGTATTACAATATAATTGACTACCAAGGAATGCTGTGAATGTAATTGGTTAACTAAATAATGATGTATTCTGTCTGTATAATCTCACTGACCCTTTTGTTTGGGGCCATTCTCTGCACCTTTCTCCTTAAGATCAGGAGATCAGGTTTGGCCAGGCCGTAAATAAAATCATGCCTCACTTCTATTCAGCATTTGGTGGTCTTTTCTACAGCAACAGCTTAAGCATTATTATATTACCTAGTGATGCTATATGTTTTATAAAAGCAGTATTTCTCTCAAATCAACACACCATATACCATAAATTTACAAAATATTATGGGTCCATTATATTTCAATAAAGCTGGAAACCCACCTTCCTGCCCCCCAAGTAGTCTTGTATTTTAAAAATGTAGATAAAGCCAGAGGATTCTCTTCAGGGTGAAGTGCGCAATAGAAATTTGCTTTAATGGCAGTACAGTTTAAGAAACTTTAGATGGCATATTAATATGTTGGTTAATGAATACTGAAATTCAGGTAACTCTAATGGGAAAGAAGATTAATGTAATCATTATTTGGGATCTTCCTTATACCAGTTTTCTGCGTGTATGTCTATTTTCCTCCAAAGGATTCTAGCTTTTCTTTTTTTCTAATTTGTATGTTTATTTATTATTGAGACAGAGAGAAACTGCATGAGTGGGGAAGGGGCAGAAAGAGAGGGAGATACAGAATCTGTGTCAGCACCATTTTTCCAAACATTTGCTCACTTCATGTCTCTGTGTCACATTTTGGTAATTCTCGCAGTATTTCAAACTTTATTATTATTATTATTATTACTATTATTACTATATTTGTTATAGTGATCTGTGATTAGTGATCTTTGATGTTACTATTGTAATTGTTTTGGGGCGTCACAAATGACACCCATATCAGATGGTGAACCTATCTGATAAATGTGCCTGTTCTGACTGCTTTACCAACCAGTCATTCCTGTCCATTTCTTCATTCCTGTCCATTTCTCCTCAGGTCTTCTTATTTCCTCAGACAAAACAATACTGAAATTAGGCCTGTTAATAACCCTATAATGGCCTTTAAGTGTTCAAGTGAAAGGAAGAGTCACATGTCTTTTGTCTTTCACTTTAAGTCAAAAGCTAGAAATGATTAAGCTTAGTAAAGAAGACATGTCTAAAGCTGAGCTAGGCTAAAAGCTAAGCCTTGTGCTGGTTAGCCAAATTGTGAACCCTAAGGAAACGTTCTTGTAGGAAATTAAAAGTACTACTCCATTGAACACACAAACGATAAGAAAGCAAAATAGACTTACTGCTGATATGGACAAAGTTTTAGTCGTCTGGACAAAAGATCAAACCAGCCACATCTTCCGATAAGCCAAACCCTAATCTAGAAAAAGGCCCTAACTCTCTTCAATTCTATGAAGTCTGAGAGAGGTGAGGAAACTGATCAACAAGTTTTGAAGCTAGCAGAGTTTACTTCACGAGGTTTTAGGGAAAAGCCGTCTCTAATACATAAAAATGCAAGGTGAAATAGCAGGAGCTGATGTAGACACTACAAATTATCCAGAAGATCTAGCTAAGATAATTGATCAAGGTGGCTATACTAGGGGCACCTGGGTGGCTCAGTTGGTTGAGCATCTGACTTTGGCCCATGATCTCACAGTTCATGGGTTCAAGCCCCACCCCATGTCGGGCTCTGTGCTGACAGCTCTAATTCTGTGTGTCCCTCTTTCTCTGCCCCTCCCCTGCTTATGATCTGTCTCTCTGTCTCTCAAAAATAAATAAATGTTTAAAAAAATTAAAAGTAAAAAAAGATGGCTACACTAAACAACAGGTTTTCAATGTAACCAAAGAGCATTCTATAGGAAGAAGATACCATCTGGGACTTTCATAGCTATATAGTAGAAGTCAATGCCTGACTTTAAATCCTCAAAGGACAGACTAACTCTTTTGTTAGAGGCTAATGCAACTGGTGACTTTAAGTTGAAGCCAATGCTCACTGAACAGTTTGAAAATCTGAAGGTCTTTAAGAATTACATCAGATCTACTCTTCCTGTGCTCTATAAATGGAACAAAAAGGCCTGGATGACAGTGCATTTGTTTACAACATGGCTTATTGAATATTTTAAGCCCACTGTTGCAATCTACTGCTCAGAAAAAAAGATTCCTTTCAAAATATTACTGCTCATTGACAATGCACCTGGTCTCCCAAGAGCTCTGTTAGAGATGTACAATAAGATTAATGTTGTTTTCATGCCTGCTAACACATCCATTCTGCAGCCCACGAGTCAAGGAAATACATTTCATAAGCTATATCTGCCACAGAAAGTGATTTCTCTGATGGATCTGGGCAAAGTAAATTGAAAACCTCCTGGAAAGGATGCACCATTCTAGATGCCATTAAGAATATTCATGATTCAAGGGAACAAGTCAAAATATCAGCATTCACAGTAATTTGGGAGAAGTTGATTCCATCCCTTATGGACGACATTGGGGAGTTCAAGACTTCAGTAGAGGAACTTACTGCTGATGTGGTAGAAATAGCAAGAGAACTAGAATTAGAAGTGGAGCCTGAAGATGTGCCTGAGTTGCTGCAATCTCATGATAAAATTTGAAGAGTGGGTAAAATGCTATTCAATAGTGTCACATGCTGTGGAGAAATTGTACATGAAAGGAAGAGTCCATTAATGTGATAAAGTTCATTTTTTAAGAAACTTCCACAGCCACCCAACCTTCAGCAACTACCACCCTGATCAGTCAGCAGCCATCAACATCAGGGCAAGACCTCCACCAGCAAAACCATTATGACTTGCTGAAAGCTCAGATAATACTTAACATTTTTCAGCAATATTTTAAAATTAGGTTATATACATATTTTAGATGTAGTGCTATTGCACACTTAATATACCACACTATGGTGTTAACATAACTTTTATATGCACTGGGAAGCCAAAAATTTCATTTGACTTGCTTAAGTGCAACATTGGAATCATTGTGGTGGTCTGGAACTGAACTCTCAATAGGTTTCTGAGGTATGCTTGTAATACCCTATACTTTAATTAAAGGTTTTAACTACCTTTGGGCCTTTTTACTATGAAATGCAAAATCTGTGACACTTAAGCATATTTTCATTGTAAAGACTAATAGCCAAGGTAGACTTTTTATTGTAAAACAACTCTTAATATTTGAAAAAGTTTTTGAAAAATTGTGAGGATAATATATTGATTCAGAAAATTATGTATCACAAAAGACTTTCTGTTAAAAAAGAATACAACAATATGTGAGACAAATATGTACTTGTTTTGAGAATGGTAAGACATGTAGGAAAAGATAGTGAGTTCTGGCTAAAGAACATGTTCATATATTTAAGCAAAGCATGATGTTTATTAAGATCTATGAAAATATTATCAAAGGATCTGAAAATATGTCCTTAACTACACATTGGGAAGATTGAACTAAATGAGGAGTTAGCAAACTTTCTGTAAAGGACAAGATAATAAGTATTTCAGCTTTGTGAAGCAGAAGGTGTCTGTTACAACCACTCAGCTCTGCTGTTGTGATATGAAAGGCACTGTAGACAATAGGTAAACAAGTGTGGTTGTGTTCCAATAAAACATTATTTCTGAAAATAGACAGCAGACCACATTTGACCTGTTATCCATTGTTTGCTTACCCCTGGACTATTCAATATTCTACATTCAAATTCTGTATCTATGAATGTTAACATTAGCCAACATGGATTTTCTGATTTTCCAGACTCATCAGACATCAGTCAAGGAATGTGATTAATGGTGAGAAAGCAGAAAACTTGGGCTTTTAGTGTAATGCAAACTTTAACTAAATGTCAATTTAACTAGAATTCTGTTACTGTAGATACATATGAAATATTGTGACATTGTCTGATATAGTATTTATGACTCTTTATTAATAAATCCATTTAAAATAACTAATACATTTTATTAAGCATATTCAAATATATAGAGATACAGAAAATATCTCTAAAAACTTTAAAGCAAAATAAATTTTGTTAATTTTTGTTTGTTTGGGGGAATTTTGTTAATTTTTAAGAATCTTTAGTTTCCTCTTCAAGGGCTATAGACCAAAGTAATAGTTATGCATATGTTAGGACATTTATAGAGGGGTACAGAAAGCCAAGTGTACATAACATTCTACATTTGCCTTTATTATCATATGATTGTCTCATCTATAAAATTATCAACATATTTCTTTTCTAACCCTGGTGCTAGGCCACTAAGCAAAAACAAATTAGATTTAAACTGTTTTAATGCTAAAAACAGAGTTAGCAGGTTTCTATCATATTTGAGATTTGAGGGACAAAAGTCTATTTGAGGCACTATCTCAGTAAAAGGGGGATGATGGAAGAAGCAAATTGACATATCTAAAACGAATTGTAGACATCTTGTTTCCATTGATTAATTAACTTTTTAATGTTGAATTACTTATGACTTGGTAAAAAGCAGAGTGAGTTTCCAAGGAGTTCCAACTCCAAAATGAACTTTTCTCCACTAATAGCATAACGTAAAAAGACCAGTTTAAGTTGCTTGGTACGTAACAGGCACTAAAAAAAAAAAAAAAAAAAAAAAAAAAGCTATTATTCCTATAATAGCTTGGCTATTTAGAAAAACTAGTACTTGCCCCCAGTAAAGTTAAAGAGGATTTTCTGGTACCAGAAGGAAAAGAAAAAGAAAAGACTAACAGTTTATTGAACAAAAAGACCATCATTTTTCTATCTGTCAAAGAGGGTAACATGATTTATGGCACAAAAATGACATTCAGAAAACCTGACTTAATAAAAGAAGGTAGGAAGTTCTTAAAAGGAGAAATTAGTGCACTTACAGCCAGCAGAACTATGGTGGGATTGGTTTTGTTTTGTTTTTGTTTTGAGGGTCTACGAATTCCTCCGAGAAAAGCACATTTCAGTGAAGGCAGAGAAGTTTCTGTGGACAGTTGATTTTGAACTCCTGTCACACCTATGGTCTGACGCAGCTGTTCAGCATGTTCAGTGGCTCTTCCTAAAGCCATGTGACCCTTTATTTCCTCTGCTACTACAGGGCCTACTGCAAACATACACCTGCTGTCCAGTGTCGCCAGGCCTTTCTTCTGGACAATTGCCTGCTGCTAAAGCCCTGCTTCAAAGCCCCTAAGAAATGAAACACATGAGAAGATTTCAGGCTCATTTGCTGGATGTTGCAGAGGCTAACGCTAAGATGGGCACACTGAAAAGTCCCCAGCTCTGTTTCAAAACCCTGACTCCAATGAGTCACATTATAAAGGCTCTAGAAACTCGCCACTGAGAGTATCTGCATGACAATACTCATTTGGTTCTTTGAGAGAAACAGAGCCAGGAGAAAATGTCGGGAGGGGTTAGCCTGATTTTCAACCTGTCATTTCTTTTCCAGTGAGTGTCTTGTGGGTGGGTCACATGCCCTGGGTATATGCTGGTGCCCAGGTCCGTTCAGTGTAATCCAATAGCTCCCACTCCCGTTCTCCTGACGTACACTGATGCCTAGAGGAGTGGAGGATGATGGATCCTCCCTGTTTCTCATAACTGGTGGTGAGATGGGTCTCTTCAAACTGTCAGTGAAAATAATCCAAAATGTAGTCACAAGATTGAGGTCAGAAACTGAGGAGATGACAAGTTGCCAAAGTTTAGTCAACAAAATCAGAGTGAGGAGAATAAAAACGGGAACTAAGACAAAAACCAGAGACTCTAAGTCTGAACAGAAGGAAACGAGAACAAAAGTCTAAGTAACAAAATGAAAATGATTGTTGGTGGGTGCTGGCTGAGAGACAGGAACGAGAAAACTGAAATATATTTGTAGTCAAGTCGGCTCTAGAGCATTCCATTGTGTTAGATGCCAGCATGTCTCAGAGGCCCTAAATATGCTCCTACAGGCCGACCTGTTACTCCTCCTCCTTCACATATACATCTCTATCCTAAATCTAGGAAGCAGTTATGGGTTAATAGTGCTGATATGTTTAAGTGGGTGATGGTCCTCAGATATGTGTACACCCATGTTCATAGCGGCATTGTTCACCGCAGCCAAAAGGCAGAAACAGCCCAAGTATTGAATATTATATAGACTTAAAAAGGAAGGAAATTCTGACACATGCTACAGCATAGGTGAAACTTGAAAACATGAAGTGAAATAACCCAGTCACGAAAAGATAAATGCTCTATGATGCCATTTGTATGCGGTACCTAGAGTAGTTACATTCATAGAGACAGACAGTTGAATGGTAGTTGCCAGGAGCTGAAGGGAGGGAAGAGTAAGGAGTTACTTTTTAGTGAGTACTGAGTTTCAATTTTGCAAGATAAAGAGTTCTGGAGATGGATGGTTATGATGGTTGCACAACAATAGGAAGGTGCTGAGTACCACTGAACTGCACACTAAAAAAAAAGTTAAAATGGTAAATTTTATATTATGTATTTTACCACAATTTTTTTTAAAGGAGGTAATTGTAGGGGCACCTCGGTGGCTCAGTGGATTGAGTATCCAACTTCAGCTAAGGTCATGATATCACAGCTCTTGGGTTCAAGCCCCGCATCAGGCTCTGTGCTGACAACTCAGAGCCTGGAGCCTGCATCGGATTCTGTGTCTCCCTTTCTCTGACCCTCCCCAGTGCTCTCTCTCTCTCTCTCCCTCATAAATAAACATTAAAAAAATTTTTTTAAGGAGGTGATTGCCTTGGAGGACTATTCTTTTTCAGCAGAAGTCCTGTCCTCAAAACATTTTCAGTTTAGTGAGAAATCCAATGATTCTTCTCAGGAAAGAGAAAGTATACAGATATTTTGAGGGAATTGCTTACAAATAGAAGTGTCTTCCTTTTGGAACCACCAAGAAGCCAGTACTCTTGTGCCAAAACCATAGTTTCCTGAAGAGTAATTAATAGTCCATCCTGCTGTGAGAGGAAAAGGAGGTAGGTAAGGACAGTATGTCATGCAGAGCACAGTATGCTCAGGAAAAATCTGCAAAGAAAAATAGACAAAAGGAGGAAATGGAGATAACAAGTGAAAAGTAGAAAGCCCCATAAAATAAGAAGAAAATGTAGCAACAGCTCTCTGCAAGTCTGTGAACCCCCAGCAGTAAGCATAGCAATGAGGACTATGAGACTTTAAGACACAATAATCTGTCAGCTAAAGAGCTCAGTCAAGACACAGTGGAACAAAGCAGGAGTAGAGAGAAAAACTGAGCATGGATCTCAGTCACCCCTGACCTATGAGTTTATGTAATCCTCTGCAGGAGAAAGGAAGCTTAACCAACATGTATCCATTCTTCCTAGAACAGTGCTCCTTCAGCTTGGGTATGCATCAGAAACCTCTGGAAAGGTTGTTAGAGATTCTGTGCCCATTCCAGAGATTCTCCCTCAGTAGATCTCCCCTGGGGACTGAACATTTGCATTTCTAACACGTTCACAGGTGATGCCTGATGCTACTGGTTTGGAGACCACACTATGAGAATCAGAGCTCTAGAATTAAAGAGGTATAGGATATTAGTGATTGGTTGCATATTTTAAAATTGTTTAAAAAGGAAGATCTAGATCAAGTACTGTAGTAAGGGACTGTATTGAAAATATTTAAGTCCAGGTAGACCTGTCTACCATTTGGTCTCTCATGGCAGTGATTACAGTATGAACTCTTGACTCAGACAGACTTGACAGTATCACTTTCTAGTAGTATGCTTTTGGATAAGTTACTGGACATTTTCATATGCTATTTTCTTCATCTGTAAAACTAGGATAATATAGCACCAACTCAGTGGGGTCGTGGGAAGATTAAATGATTGCTGCATGTACAAAGACTTAGCACAGTACCATCATACACATTAAATGTAACAGCACCCAACATTCATCTCTGCTACTTTTGTACCAGTCCCAATTATCTTTCCACCTATGTTAGTAGCCTTTTGAAACCTGAATCTTAGGAACAAAGCCAAGATAATCATCTGCTGAACTGATCCTCCCAGTTTACCATGGAAACCACTTTATCCTGTGGCAGGTAATTACAGGCAAAAGCATAAAAATATATATTGCCTTTATAGAAATGTTTAATCCTGGAATATTCTCTTCAGTGGTTGCTAGAGAGGGAGATAGTTCCAGAGGTTTCCTGGGAAAATTAATTAGTTTGCAACTGTAATATTATTCAGCATCTTCTGTTCATAGGCCTGTACAAAAAATGTTGCAAAGGAAGCAAAAGGTTTATGTCCCTTAATTTGTGATGAAAATCTAGAGGTAGCTAATAGAATGAAATGCAATTTTTGTTATCTATAAACTTAATAAAGAGTATTAATTTTAGAAGAGAATTTTAATTTCAGTAAAACAAATGAATGACCAATCTCAGTTCTCTTTTGATAGAGGATGTACTTACTGATAGTTGAGAAATGATTGGATTAATCATTTCTCTTAAATCTATCACAAAGGAACATTCTGGGCCTGGCTTCAAGATTAGTTCATATGCTATAAACTTATAGGGGAATACAAGCCTTTGCTCCCTGCATCTGCTCCTTAATCTAAGAAGATAAGCTATTATATGGTTCCATTGTATGGTATGACATGGTCTCATAAGTCCCCTCTCCGGAGACACACAAGTGTCTCTAAAGATTGGAATTTATTTTGTTGTTGTTTATAGGGGAGAGTGAGAACGCAGTGTCCCACAGCCACAAATTATACAGCCGAATTCCCTACATTTAGGGAAATCACAGGAGTCAACATATCCGGGGTTCAATGGATAAGCCTCTCCCTGGGAAAACCACCTTCATGACCATTGTATCTTCCCTGCCAGGTAAGTATGGAATTTATTGTTTTTTTAAATGGCTCTTTTTATTGTGTGTTCTAGATAGTTTCATGGAACAGCCACCCTTAGCTGCTACCTCTAATCCATTCCTTTTTTTCTTGTGAACTGTCCTTTCTCTTGCACTCAGCTGTATGTGTCAGGAAGTCCAGTCCAGTTCCAGCTCTGTGAAGCAAGGGGTGTGTGTGTGTGTGATATTTATCCTAGATTGGTATATGACAAGAGTGTATGACAAAATTCTGGCTATGATGAAGTGAGGGGGGAAGAATGCTGGGGACATACAGGAAGCCCTCACTTTTAAAAGGGGACACAAGAGGGGTGCCTAGGTGGCTCAGTTGGTTAAGCCTCCAACTCTTGGTTTTGGCTCAGGTCATGATCTCATGGCTTTGTGGTTTGGCCCTGCATGGGGCTCTGCTCTGGCAGTGCTGAGCCTGTTTGGGATTCTCTCTCATTCTCCTCCTTCCCATCCCATCTCAGTCTCTCTCAAAATAAATAAACTTAAAAAAAACAACAACAACAAAGGGCACACGAGAATGAGGTGCACTCATTTACGTCTGCATCTTGTTTATGTCTGCATCTGATTTGGGATAAGGGGCAGCCATCTTGTAACTAGGAAGGCAGCTATCCTAAAAGATGGCAGGATATATTGAAGGTGGAAGGGTAAAAAACCTGAGGGCTTGGTGATATCACTGAGCTGCTGAATTCAGTAAGCCTAGCTAGAGACACCCTTCCTCTAGGATAGTAAATAAGATAGTAAAATTTGTTAAATAAGATAGTACAATTTCCCTACCGTTTTACAGATTTTAAGTCAGATTTTCTGTTACTTGCCGACAACATTAACCTAGCAGTCATTTATGTGAAACCAGCCCTTGACCTGGTGAAGTACTCAGAGACTAGTGTGCTCAGACCCAGCAGGTAGGCATCTTTGCTCCAGTCAGTGCTACCACTGAAGTAAAGTCTGTTGAAATGCACTGTAAAGCTTTGAGTGAAGTTTCTGGGGACAACAGTGGACTTCAATGTCAAGAATGTGCCTGTCAAAAACGTTTGTTGCAGCAGCATGGCTGACAGCAAAAATGACCAACCAAAGGAGGCAGCTGGCTTCATGGCTCATGGCTCAAGTGATTATCCCGCCAAGGCAAATCAATGTGAGATGTGCACCTGTTGTGGACGGTCACACAGCTCACATTGCTTGCAAGTTTGCTGAGCTGAAGGAGAAAATTAACTGTAATTCTGTGAACCAGCTGGAAGATAGCCCCCCAAATCTTGAAATCTGGTGATTCTGCCATGATTAATATGTGTGTTATGTGTGTTAAAAGCTTTTCTGATAATTCTCCTCAGGGTCATTTTGCTGCTTGTGACATGAGACAGAGGGTTGTTGTGGGTGTCATCAAAAAGCTGGACAAGAAGGCTGCTGAAGCTGGCAAGGTCACCAACTCTACCCAGAAGGCTAAATGAATAGTATTTGCCACTCCAGTCTTGATCAGTGGTGGAAGAATGGTCTTAGAACTGTTTGTCTCAATTGGGCATTTCAGTTTACTGGTAACAGGTTTGACGATACGAGGCACCGTAAAACCTTCAGAAGGAAAGGAGAGTGTTTTGTGGACCCTTTGTTTTTGTGCATGTGCGGCAATTTAAAAAATATCAGTACTTGGTAATGGAAACATTTTTTATTTTTATTATTTTCAGCAATCTTCACACCCAACGTGGGGCTCAACCACAACCCCGAGATCAAGAGTCACATGCTCTTCTGACTGAGCCAGCCAGGCACCCCTTTAATGGAAACAACTTGACTAAAAATCTTTAACAGAATTTTGCAATTCAATAAAACAAAGTTTTATAAGAAAAAATTGTTATTCAGCCTGATCTATTTGAAGCCTGACCAAAGAGACTATGAATATCAGGAATCTTCTAGTGATGGATAACCTAATTATGTAGATTGTGGTAATGGTGTCATGGATTTTTACATATGCTACACACTTGCCAAATTATACACTTTATTTTTTATTATTTAATAAAGTTTATTTATTTATTTATTTTAAGAGACAGAAAGCAGACACACGTGAGTGGGAGAAGGGCAGAGAGATAGGGAGAGAGATTACCAGTGCAGAGCCTGATGTGGGGCTTGAACCTGTTGTGCCCAAGTTTGTAAAATCACCCCAAAACGCCCCAAAACAAGCCCCAAAACAAGCACCAGAGACTGCTAGGGAGACTGAGTCACACCTGCAAATGCAAAAGGCCTTTATTACAAGCTTAAGCTCAGGCTCACAGTCTCCAGTCGACCAGCTGGCCACATGGAGAGAGCCCCGAACAAAGGCAGGGCAGGGCCTTTTATATCTTTGGGAGGGGGAGTTGCAGGAAATATAGCGATCCAATCCCTACCCCCCATCAATACTGGCAGTTGTGGGAGCCAGTCACAGCATCCCGAGCACTGACCAATCAGAGTGGGCCCAGGACGCCTTACGCGGGGCGTGACTAGGCCCGCCTCTAGAGAGGTCAAAGGTATCTGCCGTCCTCCCCCGATTGGGTGTCGCAGGAGTTGTCCCTCCTTAATGCACGCCCTTTCAGGAGAAGCCAGCATCTTCCCCTTTAAGTAAAGGGCAAGGCTGGATCGGACCTGTGGCCCACGGGGAACGCCCCCCCCCCCCCCCCCAGGGCCGCCCGGCGCATCTCCACCGTGGAGGTCAGGCTCCGGACAGGCTCCCGGAAGGTTGGGACGGCCCAGTGGTGAGGGCCAGATGGGACCTGCATCCTTACAAACCTATGGGCAGATCTGCACCACACAAGCACCCTTTAAATTATGCACTTATGTACAGCATATTGTCTATCAACTATATCTCAAAGATAAACTTCTCTGACTACAATGCAGTTAAGTTAGAAATTAATAATAAGAAAGGAAAAATTTATTAAACACTTTGGCTCAGGTCATGATATCAGGGTTTGTTCCTTCAAGCCCTGCGTGGGGCTCTGTGCTGACAGCTCAGAGCCTGGAGCCTGCTTCGGATTCTGGGTCTCCCTCTCTCTCTGCCTCTCCCTCGCTCTCAGTCTGCCTCTCGCTGTCTCTAAAAAATAAACAAATACACACACAAAAAACAGAAACAAAAACAAAATTCTAAAATTTCCTGACTCTAAGAAAAAATTATGATAGAATTATAAAATTCTTTAGAATTGAACAATGAAATCCATGTAAAACAAACTTTGAGATGCAGCTGAAGTGTTACTGAGTTGTGACTTTATCGTCTTAAGGGCTTACAAAACAAAAAACAACAAAAAAGCCCCAAGGACCTGATATTATAATCTCAGTTAGACAGAGGCGCCTGGTTGGCCCAGTCAGTTAAGTGTTCGACTTTGGCTCAGGTCAGGATCTCGCAGTTCGTGAGTTCCAGCCCCGCGGTTCCCCAGTCCAACCCCGCCTAGGGCTCTGTGGTGACAGCCGGTGACCTCCTCTCTCTCTGCTCCTCCCCCGCTCATGCTGTGTCTCAGTCTCTCAATAAATAAATAAACTTTATAATCTAAGCTAGACAAAACAGAATGAAGAAGTGGGAAAAAATGAAAATAAGAATTGAAGTGAATGAAATTGAAAATATACATATATAAGACCTCTGGCAAGACAAACCTGTGGCAAGTTTAACCAAGGAGAAAAAGAAGAGAAATAACTGAAAAAGGAAACAAGATGCAGTAGTTACAAAAAATATGAAAGGATATTATGATCCACTTTTGGCCAAGATGGAGTAACAGAGAATATGTTCCTGCATATGTATATATCTCTAAACAACATACTATTATACATATAACATGATGTTACATCAATATTTTATTTCTGAAAAAAACCCTAAATAACTTACCTTCCTAAAACAAGCAAAAAAAAAAAAAAAAAAACCCAACACACAAAATATGTGAAAAAATAGTTTTCAAGAGACTGGACATCAGAGAACAAAGAGCAGTGGTCTCTAAGAGACAGAACAGAGATGACGAACACCAGAAATCAGAGTCTTGTGATAACCCCAACTTACTATTTTTAGAGTTTCCAGGCGGAGGGAGGGGGAGTCAAGGTGGAGCCCCGCAGATTCCCCAAGGTGCTGAGAAGTTGATTCTTCAAGAATACGGAGCTGAGAGTCCAGGGAGATTAAAAAAAAAAACAAACTAGGGTTTGCAGGACAGAGTGTCTGAGTTGAGATAGAGCTTCACAGAGAGAGAACCTAGGACATCAGCGCATGCGTGTGAAGAAACCACCTGAGGCCAGATAAAGAACAGCTGAAGGCATGGAAAGGAAAGAATGCCTGGAACTCACAAAGGAGTAGCGTCTGCTATCACTAGCCAGTTTAGAAATAATCTCATAAATTATTAGTGGAGTACAAAGGAACAGGAGAAAACTTTTGGGGGATAATGGACAATATTCACTATCTTGATTGTGGTGATGGTCTCCTGGGATCTTGGCAAATGTTAAAACATAAAATTGAAAAAAATTTATCAAATCATATACTTTTGTACTTGCTATTTATTGTCTATTAACTATATCTCAAAAAGGCTGTTAGAAAACTTGAAATAGACTCTAGAACACAAAAGTACAGTACATTTAATAGTGCATAAGACACCCTCAAATATTTATTAGTTTTTTCATATAAGTAACTTTATACCATAGACTTGAAAACTTACATGAAGTAGATGAATTCCTAGAAAAATGTAAATTATAAAATTGACTCAAGAAAAAAGGAAGAAAACAGAATTATCTATATCCTTTAAAGAAATTAAAGCAATATAAGAGCTGTTTCATAAAGAAAAGCACTGTGCCCCCCAAATTTTTACAGGCATATTTAAGCAAATATTCAAGTGGAATAAATAAAAAACACAATATAACAAGCTAAGAGTAGAGCCACATGTTCAATACTCACTATATAAGTAAAACACATTAAACTCAACAATTAAGCGAAAAAATCCAATCTTAGTGAAAGAGTATCATAATTACCTCAACAATTGATAAAGCAGAAAAAAAACCAAGAAGGATAATGCTGACTTAGAATAATTTCATCCTGAGACAACTATTTCCAGGGAATAGAAATAAAACTCCTTAGCTTATTTTATGAAGTTAAAATATCTTGATATGAAATCCAGCACACACACAAAAATTCCAGATCAATTTCATCCATGAACATAGATGCAAAAATCTTGAACAATAACCACAAACCTGTCAATGCATAAAAAGATAAGTTATTTAGGGTTTTTTTCAGAAATAAAATATTGATGTAACATCATGTTATATGTATAATAGTATATTGTTTAGAGATATATACATATGCTATAATTAATGCCAAAATGTTGAACACATTCCTAGTAAGATCAAGAACAAGGACATCCAGTACCACAACTTTTATTATATTCTTTTATGACAAAAATATTTACTATCACGACTATTTAATTTTGAACCAGAGATCTTAGCCAGTGTGGTAAGATTTAAAAAAAAAAAAAAAAGACCTTTGCAACATCATGGTTGGAACTACGGAACATCATGCAAAGCAAAATAAGTCAGTCAGAGAAAGACAGGTACCATAGGATTTCACTCACATGTCGAATTTAAGAAATAAAACAAGTGAACATGGCGCGGGGTGGGAAGAGAGGAAAACCAAGAGACAGACTCTTAACCATAGAGAACAAACAGGTGGTTACTAGAGAGGAGGTGGAGGAGGGATTGGCTAAATAGATGATGGGGATTAAGGTGGGCACTTGTGATGAGTACCAGGTGCTGTGTATAGAAGTGTTGTTCACTAAATTCTACACCTGAAACTAGTATTACACTGTATGTTAACTAACTGAAATTTAAATAAAAACTTTGGATGCCTGGGTCATTCAGTCAGTTAAGGGTCCAACCTTTAGCTTCTGCTTAGGTCATGATCTCGAGGTTCATTGGATTGAGTTTGCATTGGGCTCTCCACTGAAGTGTAGAGCCTTCTTGGGATTCTCTCTCTCCCTCTCTATTTTCTCCTACCCCACTTATGCATGCATGCTCTCTCAAAATAAATAAATATTTAATAAATAAGTAAATAAATAAAGACTTGGAGGAAAAATACACACACACACACACACACCTGAAAAAGAAGCAAATGGGAGAAAAAGGAGAAAGAAATGGCATGAAACAAAAAGGAAAAAACAAAATTCTCATTTGTAGATAATAAAATGTCCTATATGGAAAAACAAAAGATTTCTAGATAAACAATTGGACTTAATAAGTTTTCTGGATCAAAAAATCAATAAATAAAAATGGCGGAGAAGAAGGGAGCTCTGTAAACTCCCTCCGCACCGTTTTTCGAACTGAGAGGGATATTACGTTCAACTGAGAGAGCGGAAGGAGAAAATACGAACTCCAGAGGGAACAGAACCTCAAGGATACCTGAGTGAGTGGGGGCGAACGGGGGAGATCCGAGGACGGGCCAGCCCGGGACAGGCAGGGGAGGGAAGGTCCCCAGCCCAACGTGGGGCAAGTGCGCGGCGCCCGGGAGACAAAGGGAAGAGACAGAGTCGGAACGCGCTCATAGAACTGTCTCTGGGGAAGAGGCATAGAACGCTTGGCTGCGTGTGGAGACAGAAACCCACTCCATAGATAACTGCTGGGCAGCCGGAATCCCGAACCGGGGTGGCGCGACAGAAGGAGCAGC